>NW_007736034.1:43016-53285 GCF_000696425.1 Galeopterus variegatus
CTCCTGCTCACCCAGGCTTTACTCAAATGTCACCTCCTCCAAGAAGCACTCCTTGACCACTCCAGTTAAAGAAGCTCCCTGTCCCCTCTATCGTTCTCTATAACACCCTGCTTCAATGCACCTAATTGACCTGAAATGATCTCATTTAGATATTGACTCATCTGTCTAGGTCCCCTACCAAAATGCATCTTCCAGAAAGGCAGTGCAGTGTCTGTCTTTTGCACCAATATCCTGGCATGGTGCCTGACACAGACGATCTGCTCAAAACATATTTGTTGAATAAAACAACTATTCACCCCCCTGTCTTTTTTTATATCCTGAGATAATCTCAACTACCCAACCAGGCTTTAATCTTTGAGCATGGGGCTGTGTTCAATTATCTTTCTCTAATTTTTCCCAGAGGCCAGGGCCCCTTGATTGTATTAAATGCCTTTGAATAGAGTTTTGTCTCTGAACTATGTTTACAATGAAAAACTTCAATCTAACTGCTCATGTCCCAGGGGTGAGTTAGGGGGAGGGTGCTCCTTATTTCTGAGATCCCCAGCCTTACAGGGTGGCCGCATATGACTCAGGCAGAATCCCATGTTACAGCTATCAGTTCTGCAGATATGCATGACCACCTGGCCCAATCAGAGTGGAGAGTAGAAACTTAGGGGCAATACTAGAGGAGACTTGCTCTTGCCTGCCGGGCTTAAACACGATTCTCAGGGGAAGGAGCACGGAGCTGCCTTGTGGGGTTATGTGGGATGGCCCTGATGTGGCCAAGGGCCACCTGTGGAAAGAAGTGCTGCACGTGGGGATAGAGTGGAGTTCATAACTTCACAAGGTCCAAGCTGCACCTGAGCCATGGACATTTTAGATATTTCATTTTTATTGAAGCCAGTTTGGACGGGGTCACTTTCAACAGGACTGCACCTCACTGTTGCAGTGAACACCACACATGTGTTTTCTTTTTTTCTAGAGAAATGGTGCAGCTAATCAATAAGTGCTAAAAGGAATCTGAAACCCAGAAGACCCAAAGGAAGCTTATGACCCTAACATTCTGTCTATGTGGGTATTAGGTGCTGTAAGCCACGCAATACAAAGAAACCCGAAGGTACCAACCCTCAGCTTAGATTATTGGTAATTGCTTCCCCAACAGGAAATGTACACAGCGGAAATAGAAAGATAAGCAAATGAATGAGCAGAGACTGATTCTTACATTTTATCAGCTGAATAGTTAAATGCCCCCAAACAAAAATAAACAAGGAATAAGAACTTAAGAGGCAAACAATTTGGCTTCCTTCCATATAGAGTTCTTATTTCTCCCCAGAGTCCCTGTATTATCACTCATTCATTCCTTCATTCATTTGGAAAATGCTTGTTGACACCAGAGACACAGCGGTGAATAAAAACCACAAGGTCCCTTCCTTGGGGGAGTTTTGATTCTGGTGGGCAAAGACACACAAGATGTAGTAGTGTCGTATCTCTGTAAGTTCATTTCAGGTAATGATAAATGCTGTGGATAAAAGGAAGGAAACAGGAGAAGGGAGGAGAGTTTCTCAGCATCGTGGCCTGTTTTCAAGAGAAGGTCAAAAAGACTGCTCTAAGAAAGAGGAATGTGAGCCAAGACACGTGAGACAAGAAGTCATCAGCCGTAGAAAAAACTGGAAAACAAGTGTCCTGTGACAGAACTGAGGTGGGGATGAGATCGGTGCATTTGAGGGACAGAGAAAAGGCCAGAGCTCCTCTTGCTGTCTGCATGGTGGATTAGACACAATGAATGAACATCTTTCTGCACAATGCTGAATAGAAGACTTTTAAATCTTCAAACTATGTAATTTTTTTTTTTCTTGCCTGGAAAGAAAGTAAAAACAAAACAAAACAATAGCAACAAAACAACTTGGAAGTACAAACCTCAGTAGAAGTGGAAATAAAGGCAGAGCAGAGTAGCACTAAGGTCATTTCTCCCTGAAAGCACCAGCTAACCCAGGTCACTGTGGCCAGGAGTTCAGTGTTCATGGCCTCACAGGCACATGGTAGGATGAGGGTAGGAATCAGGGAGCAGGGTGCTCCCAAGGAAAGGAGGCCAATGACAGACTCCTGCGTACAGCTGTGGGCCTAAGGACGGCACCCTCAGTGTCGGGGTAGAATTACGCTGGAATACACATATCCCCACCTTCCCTGGGAGAAGCGCAAATTCACACTCTTGGTCACCCAGAGTGACCTCAAGCTGATGAGATACTGTGAAGGGGTCCTGGGTGGATAATGACTGTGTTGCGACAGCAGGCAGCAGCAATCCCAAGTCCTCTTGGAGGAACAATCTCTAATCCAGGGCTCAGATGATTATCAAAGATAACGTTCCAAAAATAGCCACTCACAGTCAAAAATCACAAGTAGCAATTGAGAACACAAACCGTGAACTAAAGCCAGCAGAAATAACAGACAGTAGATTCGTGCCCACAGGAATTCAGATACCAGAATTATTGGATACAGAATACGAAATAAATTTGTTTAGTATGCTTAAAGAAACACAAGTTTGGAAATGTGAATGTAAACAAGAGAGCATAAAAGTGACCAGGCAGAAAAGAAATAAATAGAACTTCTAGAAATAACACACACACACATGCACATAATGCCTAATTTAAAATAAAAACTCATTAGATGGAATTAATGGATTAGATAAAGGTGAAGGAAAAATTACCGAAGTGGAAGAGAATTTTGAATAGTTAAAAATAATACTGAACAGAAAAACTAAGGAATCACGACTATGGAAGAAGGTAAAGGATAGAAGGGGGCCAAGAATCTCCAGCACGGTAGAGGGGGAGGAAAGAGAAGGGTGGGAGGCGATGTTTTAAAAGATAGGATCAAAATTCTCCCCAATAGATAAAAGAGCTAAACACAGATATGGGAAGGGAAACTATATTTCAAGAAGGAAAAAAAAGTAAATTTTTTTATATACACAAAACTGAGAGAGATTGTAATTCAGACAGAAACCAAGTGATACCAGATAGAAGATCCAACACATAAAACAGCAGCAAAAGAAAGTCACCAAGATAGGCAAAAATCTAAACACACTTTGACTCTATGAAACATTGAAAATGAGTTGTGAGGTTAAGAACATGTAAAATTGCTGTATTTGACCAGTTATTACCTAAAAAGATGGTAATTTCATGTGGTTACACCTATTAGAATTAACACACACACACTTAAATGATAGTCAATACACAAAGAGGGGTTGATGGAGTTCAGATGTGTTGCCCCCTCCAAAACACTCATGTAGAAATTTGATCTCCAATGTGGCAGTGATGGAAACTGATTGAGTCATGGGGTGGATCCCTCACGAATGGATTAATGCTGTCCCTGGGGGAGGAAGGAGTAATGAGTGAATTTTGCTCTATTAGTTCCTACGAGAGCTGATTGTTTAAAGGACCCTGGCACCTCCTCTCTCTCTCTCTCTCTTGCTTCCTCTCACCATGTGATCTGCTTGTCCCCGCCGGCTGCCTGCCACTTTCTGCCATGAGTAGAAGCAGCCTGAGGCCCGTGCCAGATGCAGCTGTCCCAGAATCGTAAGCGAAATAAACCTCTGTTCTTTAATAAATTACCCAGTCTCAGGTATTTCTGTTATAGCAACACAAACGGACTAATACAAGAGTGAAATGAGTTAAAGTATTCTACTAAAATCATCTTTTTAAAAAAATTAAGATGAAATTCACGGGTGAAATGAGTTAAAGTATTCTACTAAAATCATCTTTTTAAAAAAATTAAGATGAAATTCACATAACATAAAATTAACCATTTTGAAATGCTAAGACAACTCTTCTGCTCAGGAATAAAATAGACAAAATGATTGACTTTAGAAATTTTTATTTTTACATTTCTTAAAATTTTAAGATAGCAACAAAAGGAAAATAAGTAAATAGCTTCTGAACTGATAAAGAGAAAAATATGATAAACTATGCTCATTATACTCCAAAATTCAAGAAAAGAGAGCACAAATGTAGAATGAAAGGCGTATAAAACACAGACACAATAAGAGGGTGGAAGTAAATCTGAACACATTACAAATGATATGTAATATATTTCTGAGTGATTTGTTTAAATGAAAGCAAAGGTTGTTAGACTGGATTAAAGTCATCCTCCCATATTCTGTTTATGAGAGATATTAAATGCTATAGACATAGAGAGTTTATGAAGAAAATAACCAAATAAAGCTGAGATAACTATATGAATAACAGACAAAAATAATCGCACATATAATGATAGAAAGTATAATTCACAGGGCACAGTGAGCATTATTAAGTCATATGATCTGAATAACATAACCTCACTCATATAAAACATAGAACAAAAATATTGAATAGGAATGCTAACAGAAGTCACTCTTGTGTTTTCACTGTTTTTCAAGGAAATGGTTTCAATATTTCTTCAAAAAGTCTGGAAAAAAATTTAAATATTACATCAGGTTATGGAAGTTGCTTTCCACTTCTTATTTGTTAGTAATGATTTATTTAAAAATCTTAAATGGGTGTTAAACTTTGTGGAATTGTTTATTTTGTAAGTATTGAGGTGATCAAATTATTCTTCCTCTTTAATCTGTTAATGTACTAAGTTAGGTTTATTAATTTTCTGTCAAACTAAATTCAATTTCCTAAACTAAATTCAATTAATTTGTACTTTATTACATTTTAAAAATTATTACTGAATTTATTCTGCAAAAAGTTTTAATCCATTTTATTAAGGTATAACTTACATACAATAAAATATTCTGATTTTAATTTGACTTTTTTGATGAATTTTGACAAATTTTCACCCTTGTATAGCCATGACCACAATGAAAATATTGAATATTTCTATCACTCCCAAAAGTTCCTTTGGGTTTGCAAATATTTTTATCATTTTCTCTTACTTTCATTAATCCAATTGACCCACAATATTTATTTGTTATATAGTTCTTGTAGGTTTAAGTATACAGTTTATGTGAAATATTTAAAATGAATCCTGGACTTTTCCATTCTTTTCTACACCTTGAAATAGTTTCTATAAAGTAAAATTGTTTAATGAATATGTGGTTAAGTGCACTTATTAAGTGTCTGGGCCTTTTATTTTATTTTTAGAAAAAATTTTTTAAATGATTTTATTCTTTTTTCTTTTTTTGGCAGCTGGCAGATAGGGGATCTGAACCCTTGACCTTGGTGTTACCAGCAACATGTTTTCTTCCCAAGTGAATGATTTTATCTCTTACAGCTATAAGAATATTCAGATTTTCTATTTTTTTCTTCAATTAGATTTAAGTTATATGATTATAGGCATTAATCCATTTCACCTGCTTTTAAATGTATTATCATAAAATTGTTTATAATATTTTACTATATTTTTAATCTCTGTAAGATATGTACATGTCCATTTTTTCATTACCAAGATTGCTTATTTTTTGCCTTATGTATTTATTTTTAGCTAATTAACATTCTCAGAGGTTTGTCAATTTTGTGTGTTTTTTGAAAACAACTTTGAGTTTAATTTATGCTTTTCGATGTTGTTTTCCATTTATTGGATTGCTTATTTTTTGCCTTATGTATTTATTTTTAGCTAATTAACATTCTCAGAGGTTTGTCAATTTTGTGTTTTTTGAAAACAACTTTGAGTTTAATTTATGCTTTTCGATGTTGTTTTCCATTTATTTTTCCACTCTTATTTTTGTTTTTACTTACTTCCAATTTCTTTGTATTTATTTAATCCCAACTCCTTAAGTTAAATGCTTAGCTCATTACTATTCTGTTTTTCTTCTTTCCTAATTAAAACATTTGCTAGTAAATTCTATTTAGCTTCATTTCATACACTTTTATATGCAGTATTATTATCATTATAGTTCAGTTCTAAATTTTTTATAATTCTTATTATAATTTTATCTTTGAGCCATAAGATATTCAGAAATGTGCTTTTTAATTTTCAAACACATGGAATTTACAAGGATCCTTTTTTTGTTGTTCTGATGTAGTGTCATTGTCGACATGTGTTAATATTTGCATTATGGCTCTCTATATAAACATCCATGTATGTCCCAGTGAACATGAAAAGAATATGTATTTCTGTTTGTTGAGTACAATGTTATAAACATACTTATGGAATCAATTACATTAAATGTGCTATTTTAATCTTCTCTATCTTTACTAATTTTTTTTCTACTTGTCTATTACTTTCTCAGAAAGATACGTTAAAATCTTTCTGTCAGATTGCGTATTTACTCTTTAACCTGGAAATGTTAGACAGTGGAGTAAGGCAAGAATAATAGTTGAAATTCACTTAATGTAGGAAAATCATTGAAAAATAATTTTAAAAACTGTCGTTATTCCAGGATGAAATGTTGTCTATGTTTTCAGCTGCATGTATTTCATTCAGAATCAACAATAAATACATTTTTAAGATCACTAGAAGAGATTAGCAGAATTGCTGGATATGACAGTCAAGGTGCAATAATTAATTCATGTCTTTTTGCCAACCACAAATTATTAAAAATGATATTTAAAAAATATGATTTATAACAACATCCAAAATATAATGTACTAACAGAGAAAAAACTTAACAAAGATATACAAGTCTCCTGTGGAGGAAATTATTAACCTTTAGTGAAAGACATTAAAGAACACCCAAGAAATAGAAGAACAAATCATGGCCATGGTAGAAGGATGCATGATAGTAAAGATAGGTTCATTGTGATCCCTGTGAAAGGCTCAATAGGTATTTTTGGGAGCTTAATGAGCTGTTTCTAAGATTTATTTGAAAGAATAAAGGACCAAGGATAGTTACAACTGCAGAGAACAACGCAGGATAGGTTGCCTTACCAGCCATCAAAGCTTGTTAGAAGGCAGTAGTTGTTAGGGTGGAATTGGAACAGAGCCAGATAAAAAATAAAATGGAATAGGATAGACAGCCCAAACAGTGACCCACATGCACATGGAAACATTATTTATTGAAAGAACTGTGTGTTCAGATCAGTGGGGAAATGGTGTGTTCTTAAACTAATGGTGTTAAGATCATTAGTTTTCCACTTTGGGGGGAAAAAAGCAAATATAATGTAACCCCTACTACACAGGGTACACATAATTAGCTCAAGGTGAATCCAAACATTTAATGTGAAAGGCAAAATAATAACACTTTCAAAAGAAAATATAGTTAAATATCATTTTGACCGTGTATAGGAACAGGTTATTTAAATAAGACACAAACAGTACAGACATAAAGGAAACAAAAGACATCACAAAGAAAGAGGACAAGCCCCAAATTGGGTGAGAACACCTTTACATGTTTAATTGGCAAAGAATTAGTATCTAGAATATGTAATGAACTCCTGCAGACCAATAAGTAAAAGACACTTAGACCCAAGTAAAACAGACAAAAACCCCCAGATATTTAAAAAAAATTTTTAAATAGCACTATTAATTAGGGAGATTCAAATTAAATGAACTACTACTTTACACCCTCCATACTGACCAAAATTTTTCAAAAACCTAACAAAATCAAGCATTGGCAAGAATGTGAGGTCGATG
This sequence comes from Galeopterus variegatus, assembly GCF_000696425.1. Taxonomy (NCBI): domain Eukaryota; kingdom Metazoa; phylum Chordata; class Mammalia; order Dermoptera; family Cynocephalidae; genus Galeopterus; species Galeopterus variegatus. The sequence continues at coordinate 50,543 of NW_007736034.1, forward strand.
AAATTTATACATTTCTGGTGGACATGTCAATTGATACAACCAAATGGGAAACACGTTGCATTATCATATAAAATTAAGAATGTGCTCATCTTATGACCCTGAAATAGGAGGTGCTCAGTTTCCCTGGGCTCAAGTTACAGGACACACTGGGTTACAAGCCACTCCCCAAGCTTTCAGGCCCCTCCTCTAGGCTCTCCTCTAGAGGAGAGTTACTGTTGTTAGTTAGACCTATTTCTGGCACCAACGCAAGGAAATTGAGAACTGGGGGTGGGGTGGGGGGGGCTGGCCTATGCAAGTCCAGTGGCTGGGTATGCTCAGTAGAGAAGGGTTATATAACCCTGGTAGCTGCATGACCTTCCACTAGAGGTGCTAGAGAGCACAGAATGTTCTAGAATATGTCCGGTGCATGTGATGGGATTTGACCAATGAACATGCCCAAAGAGGAGACCAACTGAGCATGTGCAAGACTATGTTACATAACTAGGAATGACCCCCTTAATTGAATATTCATCAGATGGAAAAACTATAAAAGCCGAATCCCAGCAGAAGACGTGGTCATTGCTCACTTTCTTGGGGCCAACACACACTTCACTGCCCAAGGGGTGCATGCTTTACTTTTGTGTTAGGTTTACTTTAGTGGGTGGCTGCTCACTCTCTTGAGCCAGCCTGCACTCTGAACTAAACTTTGAGTGTGTATTTCTTACTTTTCTGTTAAACTTGCTCAGTCTCTGGAGCTATGCCACACTCTCTCTGTGAAGTCTGCATCTCTTATTCGTTACGTTAAACCTGTTCTTACTTTCTACTGTGACTCTGAATTCTTTCCTGTGGCAGAGTCAAGAACCTGGTAAGAGGACAGGGTGGGTTGAGGCCAACTATCAGGTCCTGTGACCCTTCCTCTGGCATCAATGCATCAATGCCATTCTTACATATATGCCCTAAAATAGTCATTCTCAATCATAGTGGTACATTCAAATAGCAAGGAGAATATTAAACAGTGTTGATGGTTTGAATCCTACACTCAGTGGTTTTTTATTTAAGTGGCCTGATGTGGGACCAAAGCATGAGAACTTTTGAAAATCTCCGTAGGTGATATTCATTTAAGGTTGAGAATCATTTCTGTAGAGAACTCTTATTTGTGACCTCAGGAGACTTATACATCTTTCAAGGGATTGATATACCGAATATAGAAGGAACTTAAACAATTTAACAGTAAAAAACCAAATAATTGGATTATAAAATTGGATTAAAATGAAGCTGAATATACATTTCTCAAAGGAAGACATACAAACAGCCAACAGACACACAAAAAATGTTCAACATCACTCAACATCAGGGAAATGCAAATCAAAACCACACTGAGATATCATCTCACCCCAGTTAGACTGGCCATTACCAAAAGGACAGAGAATAACAAATGCTGTCAAGGATGTGGAGAAAAGGGAAACCCTTCTAAACCATTGGTGGGACTGTAAAGTAGCACAGACATTACAGAAAGCAATATGGAGGTTCTTCAAACAACTACAGATAGAACTGTCATTGACCCAGCATTTCTACTGCTGGGGATACACCCAAAGGAATGGAAATCATCATGTTGAGGGGACACCTGCACTCCCATGTTTATCTCAGCTCTACTTAAAATAGCCAAGATATGGAACCAACCTAGCTGGTTATCGTTGGATGACCGGATAAGGAAAATATGGTCTATTTACATAATGAAACACTACTCAGCTATAAAAAAGCACAAAATTCAATTCAATTCTGCCATTCACAACAACATGGACAAGCTTGGAGAAAGTTATGTTAAGTGAAATAAGCCAGGCACAGAAAGAGAAATACTGCATGTCCTCAGTCTAAGTGGAAGCTAATAAATAAATAAGAATGAAAGGAAGAAACAATAATCACAATAATACATTGAACTCTCGAAAGAGAGAACAGAACTATGTTTACTACGGATGGGAAAGGGGAATGGTAGGGGAGTTAGCAAAAATCTGGCTAAGGATCACAAAGAATGATCACGTTTTCTAATGATGAATATACTAAGTATCCTGACTTGATCATTAGGTATTGTACATAGATATTGATATTGAACTCTGTATTCTACAAATATGTATAATCATTTTCATTTCAATTAAAAAAAGAAAAAAAAGTGTTTAGAGCAGCACTCACAATTGCAGTTCCTTGAAGTTGATACGACAAGTGAACAGATATGAGGTTGTTGGGAGGGAGGGGGGAGAGGAAAGATGGAGGGAGGTTTCGGTAATGGGCCACAATAATCAACCATAATGTATATTGACAAAATAAAGTAAAATTTAAAAAATAAAACAAACAAATAAATTAATTAAAATTAAAATACTCCCCAAAGTAAAAATAAATAAATAAATAAAGCAGCACTCCTTCTGAAAGAAAGAGAGAGAGGACAGAGAGAGAGAGAAAAGATAAAATAACAGCCACCCAAATATCCTTCAGATAAATAAATGGTGGGAAAATTATAAGGTGGATGGAATACTACACAGCAGTGAAAAATAGTGAATTACAGCTACACAGACAAACATGGATAAATTGTAAAAATATTAAGGGAAATGGCACATGACCAAAGAATTCATACAGTATAACACCATTTATTAAGAATATAAAAACATGAAAATGGGCCGGCCCGGTGGCGCACTGGATAGTGCGCCGCTTGGGAAGCGCGGCGGCGCTCCCCCCCCGGGGGTCGGGTCCCACAAAAAAAACCGGTCCCCCC
>NW_007736034.1:54242-68706 GCF_000696425.1 Galeopterus variegatus
CCGTTGCCGGGAATGGAAAAAAAAAAAAAAAAAAAAAAAAAAAAAAAAAAAAAAAAAAACATGAAAAACAATATGTGATTTAGAAATGCACATGCACATGATAAAATCATAAAGACAAATGAGAGAAAGTTAAACATAAAATAAATTCCAGAGAGTGATTAACTTTGATAAACATAGTTGAGACCTGGGAAGGATACACAGATGATTTCAATGTCAGCCACAGTGTTCTGACTGGGTGTAGACTGCACTGTTATTCTCATACCCTATGCATAGTTTATAAGTACTCTGTGTTAATATATTCATTCTTTAAAAGAAATGTAAAAATGTGAGAAAAAAAGGATGAAAGGTAGAAAATAGACAAACACTGTGGGTGAAATGCAGTGAAAAATGCATCCATCCATATCAATGTCTTAAGCTGGTCTTCTAATACAGGGAGAATCTTAAATGCTCCCCAAACCTGAGTATTTAATGTGCTTGGGTAAGTCAAGAGTCTTCGTGAACTTCCACCTAGCCTTCGTTAACTTCGTTAGCATTCAATAGTAGCTTGTATCAGAAAACCCTCTTGCTAGAGCAACTGTAAAAGCTGGATAAAATAATTACAATTTTTATTTTCAGATAATCGTACATTCAAATGAAGTTGTAGTGAATAACACAGAGATCTCATGTATTTCTGTACCACTAATGGTAAGAGTATTCCCTTATTATGCTTTTGATGTCCATAGTGGCTGTAATGTACTGTTTTATATCCCCTATTTCATGCATGATGTAGAAAATTGCGTATTTTTTCTGTTATTCTCTGCAAATCTCATTAGAGCTTTGTCAATGTCATTGATTTTTTTTAAGCCAGCTCACTGTTATGATAATTTTCTCTATTTTTTCTTTTTGTTGTTTTTACTTTTATTGATTTCTTTTTTTTTTTTTTGCTGCTTATTTTGTTCATTTATTTTTTGTTGGTTATGAATATTCATGGAGTACAAAGCGAATTGTCACCACTCGTGCCTAAGATGTGATGGCCAGATCCATATTGGCAGCATGTCCATTACCACAAATTGTGATTATACCCCATGTCCCCTACCCAATTATCACCTCAGTTATCCCCAACCTCCCTCCCCATTCCCCTTTCCCCAGTCCACTTTGTATCCCTAGGTGTGCTTGCTTTCTCTGCAAGTCCAATGCACAACTGTGGTTTTTCTTCCCTATCTTTATCTCTTAGGTCCCACTTATGAGAGAGTACATACAGTGTTTATCCCTCTGTGCTTTGCTTATTTCACTCAACCTAAGATTCTCCAGGTTTATCCATGTTGTTGCAAATGGGAGTATTTCATTCTTTTTTATGGCAGAGTAGTATTCCATGATGTGTATATACCACATTTTCCTTATCCAGTCATCCATCAATGGATATTTAGGTTGGTTTCATATCTTGGCTATTGTGAACAAAACTGCAACGAACATGGGAGTGCAAGTATCCCTTCAATATGATGATTTCCATTCCTTTGGGCATATACCCAGAAGTGGGATTGCTGGATCATATGGAGGATGTTTCTGTAGTTGTCTGAGAAACCTCCATACTGTTTTCCATAGTGGTTGTACTAATTTACAGTCCCTTCAATAGTGTAGGAGCATTCCATTCTCTCCACATCTTCACCAGCATTTGTTATTCTCATTCTTTTTGGTTACAGACAGTCTAACTGGGGTGACATGATACCTCAATGTGGTTTTAATTTGCATTTCCCTAATGACTAGTGATGTTGACCACTTTTTTTTTTGGCCATTTGTATGTCTTCTTTTGAAAAATGTCTATTCAGCTCCTTTGCCCATTTTTTAATTGGGTTATTTGTTTCTTTGCTATATAATTGCTTGAGTTCCTTGTATATTATGGATATTAATCCCTTGTTGGATGCATAGTTAGCAAAATTTTTCTCCCATTCTGTAGGTTGTCATTTCACTCTCTTGATTGTTTCCTTTGCTGTGCAGAAGCTTTTTAGTTTGATATAGTCCATTTAAAATTTTTTTCTTTTGTTGCCTGTGCTTTCAGGCTCATGTTCATAAAGTCTGTGCCCAGACCTAGTTCCTGAAGTGTTTCATCTATATTTTCCCACAGTAATTTTACAGTTTCAGGTCTTATTCTTAAGTCTTTAATGCATTTTGAGTTGATTTTAGTATATGGTGAGAGGTGCATGTCTAGTTTCATTCTTCTACATATGGATATCCAAGGTTCCCAGCACCATTTATTGAAGAGGCAGTCTTTTCACGAATGTATGTTTTTGTTCCTTTGTCAAATATCAGATGGCTGTAAGCCTGAGGGGTAATTTCTGCATTCTCTATTCTGTTCCACTGGTCTGAGTGTCTATTTTTATTCCAGTATCATGCTGTTTTGGTTACTATAGCTTTGTAGTATAATTTCAAGTCCAGTAGTGTTATGTCTCTGGCTTTGTGTTTTTTGCTCAGGATTGCTTTGGCTATTAAGGGTCTTTTGTTGTTCCATATTAATGTTGAGATTGTTTTTTCCACTTCTGTGAAGAATGTCATTAGTATATTGATGGCGTTTGCATCAAATCTGTAGATCACTCGGGGTAGTACAGACATTTTCACAATGTTAATTCTTCCAATCCAAGAGCATGGAATGTCTTTCCATCATTTTGTGTTTTCTTTAATTTCTTTCAAAATCAGTTGCATTTATATTCTCCAATAATGAGCTAACAGAAAGGAAATCAAGAAAGTAAGCCCATTTACAACAGTCACACACAAAAATAAAATAACTAGGAATCAATTTACCCAAGGAGGTGAAAGATCTCTATGAGTGCTTTTTTGATTTCTGAACTTTATTATTTTCTTCCTAATCCTTGCTGTGGGTTATTTTGCCCTTATTTTTCTGGGTTTTTGAGATGGGGGGTTAGATTATGTACTTGATCCACTTAATTTTTCTAATGTATGTAGTTACTGCTATACTTTTCCCTCTCCACACTGCTTTGGCTGTGTCCCATAAATTTTGGTATATTGTATTTTTACTGTCATTCAGTTCAATATACTTTTAAATTTCCCCCAAGACTTCCTCTTAGGACCTTGGAATTTTTAGAAGTTGGTTTGATTAGTTTGCAAGAGTTCATAGCTTTTTCTGTTGTCTTTCTGTTATTAAGTTCTAGTTTGATTTTATAAGTATCAGTGACATAAAGTGTTGATTCCTTATCTCACTTTATGTCAAAGTAAAAGCATCTTAAATATTCATGCTATGCACATTTACAAACACACAAGACAATGTTGTAATTCTTACTTGCAGTGTCAAACATAATTTAGGCAGTGGGAGCAGAAGAAAAATTTTTGTTTTTACCCATATTTTTGCTTATAATTTTTTTTCTTCATTCCTGGTATTTCTTATTATTTCCTTTCTATTTATACAGACTCCTAGAAGAAAGCACTGGAGTTTATTTTTATGATCTTGAGTTAGGCAATGATTTCTTTGATATGACACAAAGGCACAAATGACAAAAAAATAAAGTGAAACTAAATGAATTGAACTTGATTCAAACTAAAACATTTTTGCTTCAAGAAAACCATCAAGAAAGTGAAAAGGCAACCCACAGAAAAGGAGAAAATATTTGTATTCCATATATTTGATAACGGACTTGTATTACAAATATATAAAGAACTTTTGCACCTCAACAATAAAAAGACACATAAACCAGTTTTTAAAAAATTGAAACATAATTGATTGCACGTATCTGTGGGGTAAAGTATTGAATATCTGTATCTGCATGCAACATGTGATGCTCAAATCAGGATAATTAGTATATTCAACATTATATTCTATATTTTTTGTGGCCCTTCACCAGTCTTTCACTAATTGCACCCCTCCACCTTTCCCACCTCTGGTGGCCTCAGTTCTGTTCTTTCTTTTTGAAAGTTCAATGTATTACTGTGATTACTGTATCTTACATTCTTTCTTTCTCTTTTTAAAGTTGTATTTGTTTATTTTATTTTATTTTTTGAGCTCCTACTTATGAGTGAGGACACGCCGTATTTCTATTTCTGTGACTGGCTTATTTCACTTGACATGATTTTCTCTATGTTCGTCCATGTTGCTGTACATGACAGTATTTCATTATTCTCTATGACACAGTAGTACTCTACTGAGTACTACTTGATATATACTACATTTTCCTTATCTAGTCATCAATTGATGGACATTTAGGTTGGTTCCATATCTTGGCCATTGTAGATAGAGCTACAATAAACATAGGAGTACAGGTATCCCTTCAACATGAAGATTTCCATTCCTTTGGATACATACCTAGCAGTGGAATTGCTGGGTCACATGACAGTTCTATCTGTAGCTGTTTGAGAAACCTCCATACTGTTTTCCATAATGGATGCACCAATTTATAATTCCACCAACAGTGTAGGACGGTTCCCCTTTCTCTGCATACTCACAAGCATTTGTTATTCTCTGTCTTTTTAGTAATTGCCAGTCTAACTAGGGTGCGATGATATCTCAGTGTGGTTTTGATTTGCATTTCTCTTATGCTGATTGATGTTGAGCAATTTTTTATGTGTCTATTGGCCATTCATATATCCTCCTTTGAGAAATGCATGTTCAGTTCCTTTGCCCATTTTTTAATTGGGTTACTTGTATTTTTACTGTTAAGCTGTTTGAGTCCCTTATTTTTTTTTATTTTTATTAAATCAAAATAGATTATACAAATTTGGGGGTTCAACATTGAGATATGTTGATCAAATCAATATTACTAGCATATATATTGTTACAAATGATAATTATTACTTATGCCCCTTGTCCAGTCCCTCCCCATCCCTCTTCCCTCACCCCACCCCCCTCTAATCACCCTAGATTTCTTCTCACCCTCTGAAAGAATAATGGTTACTCTGTTCATTTGCTGCCCAAAAGATCTGTCTAATGCTGAGAGGTATGATCAGGTCCCCTATTACTATCATAGAGCAGATGCCTCTTCCATCACTCTGAAATGGGCTCTGTGGAGAGAGACATCCTCCTCCTTTCTGTATGTCTGCTGGTGACTCTCCTTGTGCTAATGCACTCCAGTGGCTGGTGGACAATCTGCATGGTGGTTGTGGCATCTAGCCACCTTCGGGGCAGCCATGGTTATTGTGGTGGCTGTGGTGGGCCACCCACATGGAGAAGATATTTTTGGCATGTTCCTTGGTACTGGCGGTGTGCCTGGTTGTGGAGAATGTCCGATCCCCAGCTCCATACCCCAGGTACTCAAGTTCCTTGGTACTGGTGGTGTGCCTGGTTGTGGAGAATGTCCGATCCCCAGCTCCATACCCCAGGTACTCAAGTGGGTCTTGAGGCACTGGCATGGTGTCCCTGGTTCTGGGAGGGGGTTCCAGTCCCCTTCTCCATTCCCTGGGTCTGCAGACAGGCCCTGAGGCACTGGCGTGGTTAGCCTGGTTGTGGGAGAGGGATCTGGTCCCCTTCTCCATACCCCAGGTTCCCAGGTGAGCCCCAAGGTGCTGACATGGTGAGCCTGGTTGTGGGAGGGGGATCTGGGCTTATTCTCCATGCCCTGGGTCCCCAGGTGACCCTGAGGCACTGGCATGGGGTACCTGGTTGTGGGAGGGGAGTCCAGTCCCATTCTCCATGCACCAGGTCCCTGAGTGGGCCCTGAGGTGCTGGCACAGGGTGCCTGATTGTGGGAGGGTGACCCTGTCCCCTTCTCCATGTCCTGGGTTCCCAGGGAGGCACTGAGGCACTGGCAAGGTGAGCCTGGTTATGGGAGGGGTGTCCGGTCCCTGGATCCATACCTTAGAACCCCAGGCAGGCCCTTAGGCACTGGCACAGTGAACTTAGTTGTGGGAGGGGGGTCCAGTCCCCTTCTCCATGCCCCAGGTTCCTGAGTGGGCCCTGAGGTGCTGGCACGAGGTGCCTGGTTGTGGGAGGGGGGTCCAGTCCCCTTCTCCATGCCCTGGTTCCCCAAGTGGGTCATGAGGCACTGTCATGGCGTGCCTGGTTGTGGGAGGTGGTCCAGTCCTCTTCTCCATGCCCCAGGTCCCTGGGTGGGCCCCAAGGTGCTGGTGAGGTGTGCCCAGTTGTGGGAGAAGGGTCTGGTTTCCTTCTCCATGCCCCAGGTCCCCAGGTGGGCCCTGAGGCACTGGCATGGGGTTCCTGGTTTTGGGAGGGGGTTTCAGTCCCTGGCTCCAAACTCTGGGTCCCTGGGTGGGCCCTGAGGCACTGGCACAGTGAGCCTGGTTGTGGGAGGGGGGTCGAGTCCGCTTCTCCAGACCCTGGGTTCCTGGATGGGCTCTGAGGTGTTTCCCTGGTGAGCCTGTTTGTGGAAGGGGGGTCTGGTCTCCTTCTCTATGCTGTGGGTACCCGGGTGGGCACTGAGGTGCTGGCATGGGGTGCCTCATTGTGGGAGGGTGGTCTAGTCCTATTCCTCATACCCAGGTCCACAGGAGTGCCCTGAGGCTCTGGCATGGGGTTCCTGGTTGTGGGAGGAGGGTTTGATCCCTTTCTCAATGCCCCGGATTCCCGGGCATGCCCCGAGACACTGGTGCTATGTGCCTCACTGTGGGAGGGGGTACGGTCCCCTACTCCATGACCCAGATCTCTGGACAGGCCCCAGGGCATTGTAACTGTGTGCCTGGCTGTGGGAGGGAGGGTCGAGTCCCCTTCTCTATGCCCCAAGTCCCCAGATGTGCCCCGAGTTGCTGGTGCAGTGAACCTGGTTGTGGGAGGTGGGGGGTCCAGTCCCCTTCTCTGTGCTCTGGGTCCCTGGGTAGGCCCTGAGGCATTGGTGGTGTGCCTGGATGTGAGAGTGGGGTCCAGTCCCCAGCTCCAAACCTTGGGTTCCTTGGTAGGGCCCCAAGGTGCTGGCAGTGTGAGTGGTTGTGGGCAGGAGTCCTGCCCCTGGCCTCATGCCTCATGTCCCCTGGTGGGCCCCAAGGCATTGGTGGTGTGCCTGGGCTGGAATTAATTTTTGTCCTTTGCTTACTTCTAACACAGGGGGACTTCCTTTGGGAACCAGTACTTGAGCTATGTGGTTGACCTAAATTGCTGCTTTGCTGCTGTTTCCCTAGGGAAGACTTTTTGTGCAGCTCAGGATTTAATGGTTGACCTTATAGGTACTTCCAGCTCTGAAACTCAGTGCACCTGGGTTGTGTAGAAACTCTGATCTGGGTCTGAGTTTTTTTCATTAAACTGCACCCCATGCAATTCTGCGTTCCTGACCAGTCTCCTCTGAGTGGTCCTGCACTGACTGGGGGGTGGATTGGCTGTTCTTGCTGTGCCCCAGTGTTCTCCCAATGGTCCTGTCTTACCCACCGCCCATGCTCCAAACACTTCCCATGAGACAGGCCTTGCACCAGTTCCCTGTGTTGACTCACCAGCCTCTGAATGACTCCACTTTTTCAGCTGTTCTGGCTCCTCACTCCTGCGTGGGTCCATGGGAACCCTATTAGTGGTCTTGCTGTCCTGGGAGCCACCAAAGTCCTCTTCTCCCCTTCTGCCTCCAAGTAACTCCATCTAAAAGGCACAGCTATGGCTTCTGCCAGCTCCTGCTCCATGCACTCCAGCATTAAAGCAGCTGTGGGCTTAAACGCTGAGAGCAGTTTTTTCTTTCTCTCATTGTGGTTTCTCCTGCCTTCATGAGTTCCATAGGTCTCTCCTCCTCTTCACCTGAGCTCCAGTGGTCCCAGCTTGGCTGATGTTACATTTTTATTGTTGTAAATTCATTGATTTGTGGGACAGAGTGATGCTGGGGACCACCTATTCCACCATCTTGACTGGAATGTTGAGTTCCTTATATATTCTGGATATTAATCCCTTGTCAGATGCCTGGTTTGCAAATATTTTCTCCCATTCTATATATTATCTTTTCATTCTGTTAATTGTTTCTTTTGCTGTGCAAAATCTTTTTACCTTGATATAATCCCATTTGCTTATTTTTTCTTTTGTTGTTTGTGCTTTTGGGATCTTATTCATAAAGTCTTTGCCCAGTCCTACTTCCTGAACTGTTTCCCCTATGTTTTCTTCTAGGAATTTTAAGTCTTCAATCCATTTTGAGTTCATTTTGGTATGGTGATAAGTAGGGGTCTAGTTTCATTCTTCTACTTGTGGATGTCCAGTTTTCCCAGCACCGTTTATTAAAGCAGTCTCTTACCCTTTGTATGTTCTTGCTGCCTTTTTCAAAAATCAGTTGGCTGTAAGTATGTGGGCTGATTTCTGGGTTCTCTATTCTGTTACACTGGTTTGAGTGTCTGTTTTTATGCCAGTACCATGCTGTTTTGGTTACTATAGCTTTGTAGCATAATTTGAGGTCAAGTAGTGTAATGCCTCTGCACTGATGAAAGAAATTAAAGAGGACACAAAAAGAAAGAAAGACATTCCATGCTCTTGGATTGGAAGAATCAACATTGCAAAAATGTCCATACTACCCCAAGTGATCTGCAGATTCCATTCAGTCCCCTTCAAAGTACCAATGACATTCTTCACAGAAATAGAAAAACAATCCTAACATTCATACAGAACAACAAAAGACCTCAAATAGCCAAAGGAATCCTGAGCCAAAAGAAAAAGAGCAAAGCAAACAACCCAGCTTAAAAATGGGCCAAAGATTGGAATAGGGATTTCTCCAAAGGAGATACACAAATGGCCAAGGCTTGAAAAGATGCTCACCATCATTAGTCATTAAGAAAATGCAAATCAAAACCCCATAAGACCTATTTCACACTAACTGGTATGGCTATAATCAAAATAACAGGTAATAGCAAGTGTTGACAAGGATGTGGAAAAATCCAAACCCTTATACATTACTGGTGGCAATGTAAAATATTGAAGTCACTTTGGAAAACAGTTTGGCAGTTTCTCAAAATGCTAAACATATAGTTACCATATGACCCAGAAATTCTACTCATAGGGACATACCCAAGAGAAATACACACATTTCCACACCAACGCTAGTATGTAAATGTTCACAACAACATTATTCGCAATAGCCAAAAAGAGAAAGCCCACAGGTCTTACAATCATGAATGGATATTATTCAGTTATAAAAGGAATAACATTCTAACACCTGCTGTGAAATGGGTGGATCTTGAAACCAGCATGCTAAGTGAAAGAAGACAAGCACAAAGACCACATGTTATGTAATTTCATTTATGCAAAATGTCCAGAATAGGCAGATCGGCAGACAGATGGCAGATCAGTGGTTGACAAGAACTGAGAGGGTAGAATGGAGAGTGATTGCTAATTACAAAGTTTCTTTTTGGGGTGATAAAAATTTTCTAAAATTAGACATGAATATGCAAAAAGCCACTCAACAATGCACTTTTAATTGATGGATCTCATGGCATGTGAAGTATATCTTAACAAAAAACAATTATTACTAATTTATTTATTATTAATTTGTTATTATTTAGTATTGATGTAAGAAAAGACCTATGTATCAACAGGCAAAAATGAAGTCCAAAAATAGATTCACACATATGTAGTCTATTGACTTTCAACACAGACGCCAGTAATTCAATGGAGAGAAAATACAGAAGTATTTCAATAAACGATGCTGGAACAATTGAACATCCATGTGCAAATAGGAAGCTCAATCCTTACTTTGAAGCATATATTAAAAAAATTACCTTGGAATGGATCATCCAACTAAACTTAAAACCAAAAAGTATACAAGTTTTCAAGTAAAATACAAGAGGAAATCTTTCTAAAATTTGGCTAGGCAGATTTCTTAGAACTCAAAAAACCCAAACCATAAACGGAAAACATTAGTAAGCTGGACTTCATCAAAATTAAAATTTTCTGCTTTTCACAAACCATTGTTAAAAAGTGGAAAGACAAACCACAAACTGATAGAAAATATTTGCAACACATATCTGATGAAAGATGTTTGCTGAATATACAAATATTCAGCTAAAAAAAGTGAATGAAAAAGTATGAAGATGTGAACAGAAACTGTACCAAATAAAAGATATGGACATTAACATTATTAATAATTAGAGAAAGGTAAATTAATACCACAATGAGATACTACTATACAGCTACTAAAGTTCCCCCCAAAATTGGCAGTAAAAGGAGATGCCGAGTATGCAGAGTAATTAGTTTTACAGATAGTTTGTTGTTAATGTACAGAAACACTTCTGATGTTTTTCATTTTAACATTTGTTTGTACATATCTTGGGGTATAGTGTATTGTTTCAATACAAACATATACCACACAATGATTCACTTAGGGTAGACAGCATAGTTTTGTACCTGTTTGTCTACCACTTCTCCTCCCCTCTACGTTCTACCCACTCCCAGCTTATGGTAACCATTATTCTACTTTACTCTCTACTTCTATGACAACCACTTCTGTTTTTTTTTTAAATTCCAAATATGAGTAAGATCATACAGTATTTGTCTTTTTGTGCCTGATTTATTTCGCTTAACATGATGGTTTCCAGTTCCACTCATGTTGCTGCAAATGATAGGATATTACTTATTTTTATATCTGAGTAGTATTCCATTGTGTTTCCACAGTTTCAGAAAACAAATTTAACCAAGGAGTAAATTTAACCAAGAAGATGAAATATATGTATACTGAAAATTATAAAATATTGATCAAAGAAATTGAAGATGACATAAATAAATAGAAAGATACTTTATGTTCATGGATTGGAAGAGTTAATATTATTAAAATGTTCATTATACCCAAAGCAATCTACAAATTTAATACAATACCTATCAAAATTCCAATTCATTTTACACAGAAATAGAAAAAAAAATGCTAAAATTTGCATGGAACCACAAAAGACCCTGAACAGCTAATGCAACCTTTAGCAAAAACAACAAAGCTGGAGGCATCACACTGCCTGATTTCCAAATATACTACAAAGCTATAGTACTGAAAACAGCATGGTATTGACATAAACACAGACACATCAACCAATGGAACAGGATAGAGACCCCAGAAAGAAGCCCACACACTTACAGACAATTGACTTTTGACAAAGGTGTGAAGAACATACAATGGGGAAAAGACAGTGTCTTCAATAAATGGTGCTGGGAAAACTGGATATCCACATGCAGAAGAATAAAATCCTCACATTATATACAAAAATTAACTCAACATGGATTAAAGACTTGAACAAAAGACCTGAAACTGTAAAACTAGTGGGCAAAAAACATAGGGAAAAAGCTCCATGACATTGGTCTGAACAATGGATTTTTGGATATGATCCTCAAAGCACAGACAATAAAAATGAAAAGACAACTAGGTTTGCATCAAACTATAAAGCTCCTGCAAAACGAGAGAAAAAATTAAGACAGCAAGGAGACAACCCATGGACTGGGGGACAATATTTGCAAACCATACATCTGATAAGAGGGTAATATCTAAAATATATAAGGACTTCATACAAGTAGCAAGAAAGTAAATAACTTGATTTAAAAATAGGCTAAGGACTTGAACAGGCATTTCTCAAAAGATGACCTACATATGGCAGCAGATACCAAACAGATGAAAAAATGATCAACATCACTAATCCCTAGGAAAATGAAAATTAAAACCACAAAGAGGTATAAACTCTCATTTCTTAGAATTTTCATTATCAGAAACAAAAAAAAGTGTTGGCAAGGATGTGGAAGAAAGGGAAACCTTGCATACTGCTGGTGGGAATGTAATTTAGTACAGCCTTTATGGAAAACAGTATGGAGTTTCCTCCAAAAACAAAAAAAATAGAATTACCGTATGATACAGCAATCCCATTCCTGGGTATATAATCCAGAAAAAAAATGAAATCAGTATGTTGAAGAGATATCTGCATGCCAATGTTTATTGAAGCATTATTCACAAGAGCCAAGATATGGAAGCAGCCTAAGTATCCATCAATAGATGAATGGATAAAGAAAATGTAGTCTATATACATTTATAAATTCTATACATATACACATATTATATACATATGTGAATCCTATACAGCCTTAAAAAAAGATGGAAATTCTGTCAGTTGCAATAATATGTACAAACCCAGAGGACATTATGTGAAGTGAAATATGTCAGTCAGAGAAAGACAAATACTGCGTGATCTCAATTACATGTGGACTGTAAAATAGTCGAACAGTAGGATGGTGGTTACCAGGCCTGGGGGAGGGGAGGTTGGTGAAAGGGATGACATTGGTTAAAGGATACAAAATTTCAGTTAGACAAGCAAAGTAAGTTTTAGTGATCGATTGCACAGCACAGTGACTATAACTAATAATAATATATTATAAATTGCATACTTCAAAATTGCTAAAATAGTGTGTTTTAAACATTCTCACCACAAAAAAAAATAAGTGAGGTGATGCATAAACTAATTTGCTGATTTACTCATCCCACAGTGTGTGTGGGTATATAAATATATAATCAAAGCATCACATTGTATCCCATAAATATATACAATTATCATTTATTAACCAAAATTATGTTTTAAAAAAGGAATGCAGAGTAAATGTAACTCTCATATATTTCTTGTGGGAAATAAAATGGTAGAGACCCTTTGGAAAACAAACTGGCAGTTTTGTTTTTTTTTTTAAATTAAGTTAAAACATACACTTACCATAAAACCCAGCAATCACTCTCCTAGCTATTTATCCAAGAAAAATTAAAACATGTCCACACAAAGATTGGTTCATGATCATTTTATAGCAGCTCTGTAATCTCCCCAAAGTGGAAATAACCCAAATTCCTGTCATTTGTGAATAGATAAATTAATTGTCATATATCCATACAATGGAATACTACTCAGCAATACAAACAAGTGGATTAAAAAAAAACTCAAAGCTCTACATACTGTACGATTTCAATTGTTCAAAATTCTAGAAGGAAATCAGGTAAGTGCTTACTTGGGGTTAGGGTGTAGAGGCAGGGAATTGACTACCAATGGGCATACGGAAGCTTTTTGCAGTGACAAAATTGTTCTAAATATCTTGCTTTGGTTATAATTATATGACTGTATGTATTTGCCAAAATCCATCAAATTGCATACCTAAAAGAGGTGAATCTCACTGTGTGTATACGGTGAGATTCACCTCAAGACCCGCAACTTCAACCCATTGAATCTCCTTTTCTGTTTTTTTTTTTTTTTCGGTGGCTGTCTGGTGCAGGGATCTGAACCCCTCACTTTGGTGTTATGACAAACTGCTGTAATCAATTGAGCCAACCTGCCAGCCTAACACATTGAATATTGACCACACATCTTACATATGCAAAAAATCAATTCCACCTGGATTATAAATACGACTATAAAAATAAAAACAAGCTTCTAAAAGATAATGTAAGAGAGCATTTCACGGCTTTAGGGTAACCAAAGGATTTTAAACAGGAGTCACACATGTTCATACACACGTGTGCATGTGTGTGCCTTAACTATAAAAAAGATAAACTTCATTTAGACTAAGAACTTCAGTTTATCAAAGAACACTGTTAAGAGAGTGATAAGACAAGCTATAGAGTGGAAAAAGTCATCTGAAATGCATATAGCTGATAATATACGTGAGCACATAAACCACCACAGTTCAATAAAAAATACAGAAAAAATAAATTTAAATGAGCAAAATACCAGAACAGTTACTTAACTAAAGAGTCTAGCAACTTTGGCAATAAATGTAAGAAAAGGTGTTCAGCATCGTTACTCAATAGGAAAATGTGTATTTAAACCAATAATTTACCATTTAAATCCACTGTAATGGCTAAAGTCAAAAGACTGTCACTACCTAGTGTTGACTAGTATGTGGGACACTTGAAACCCTCACATGCTCGAGTGAGGGTACAAATGATCACAACTCGCTTGGAAAACTCTTCAGTTTTATCTACCGTAATTGACCCAACCGTTCACTTCTAGGTATACACCAAAATGTATCTACAAAAATGTACATATCAGTTTTACCTGGTATGAGGCTAAACGAAAGTCAACCCATCAACAGGAGTATGAATAAATAAAGAATATTGTGCTCGTATTTACACAAGGGAATATCATACATTGACGAGAAAGAACGGACCATAGCTAACACAATGAAAGTCAACCCATCAACAGGACTATGAATAAATAAAGAATATTGTACTCGTATTTACACAAGGGAATATCATACATTGACGAGAAAGAACGGACCATAGCTAACACAACAACATGGGAGAATCCTACAAACACTGAGTGAAAGAAGTCAGACACGAAAAGGAGATACCCCATGAATCCGTTTACACCATTATATCACATTCACCAGCAGTTGATGCTCATCTGTAATCCTAGAAATCTGGGTAATGGCTACTTTTAGGGGACTAAGATGAGCAAGTGTGGAAAATCTGACATGCTGGTGATACGCTGGTGTGCTCACTTGGTGAAAGATCATTGGTCTGTTTGTACACCTTTTTCTGCATGAATTCTCCTGTCTACCAAGAAGAGCAAGGATGGTTCTCCAGACAAACTGGTCTCTGTCTTCCCTGGCTCATTTTCTGTTTAGTCAATA
>NW_007736034.1:68940-69679 GCF_000696425.1 Galeopterus variegatus
GTATACACCAAAATGTATCTACAAAAATGTACATATCAGTTTTACCTGGTATGAGGCTAAACGAAAGTCAACCCATCAACAGGAGTATGAATAAATAAAGAATATTGTGCTCGTATTTACACAAGGGAATATCATACATTGACGAGAAAGAACGGACCATAGCTAACACAACAACATGGGAGAATCCTACAAACACTGAGTGAAAGAAGTCAGACACGAAAAGGAGATACCCCATGAATCCGTTTACACCATTATATCACATTCACCAGCAGTTGATGCTCATCTGTAATCCTAGAAATCTGGGTAATGGCTACTTTTAGGGGACTAAGATGAGCAAGTGTGGAAAATCTGACATGCTGGTGATACGCTGGTGTGCTCACTTGGTGAAAGATCATTGGTCTGTTTGTACACCTTTTTCTGCATGAATTCTCCTGTCTACCAAGAAGAGCAAGGATGGTTCTCCAGACAAACTGGTCTCTGTCTTCCCTGGCTCATTTTCTGTTTAGTCAATATTCCCATTTGGGAGCCAGCTATGTGGTGGGAGGACCATGGTGGCCCAGGAGGCCACATCACTGAGGTTTATGCAGGAGCACCTGAGAAACAGAAGCCAGGAGAGCTGAAGGCACATTACTTCTGTGGCCAAAGTCAAGGTCCTCCAAGTCACTGACAGGGAGAACGTGGTTCCATGTAGCCCTAAGACAAATGCCTTTTGAGACGTTTTCCAAATCTGCAACTGATT
>NW_007736035.1:0-5766 GCF_000696425.1 Galeopterus variegatus
TTTGGGGTCTTTTGTATCCCAAATGAATGTTAGAATTCTTTTTTTCTCTTTCTGTGGAGAACATCATTGGTATTTTCATTGAGATTGCATTTAATCTGTAGATTGCTTAGGGTGGTATGTATATTTTCACAGTGTTAATTCTTCCAATCTATAAACCCAAAATATCCTTCCATATTTTTGTGTCCACTTTAATTTCCTTCAGCAGTGATTTGTAGTTCTTATTGTAGAGATTTTTCATCCTTTTACCTTTTTGGTTAAATTTATTCCTATTTTGTTTGCTTGTTCGTTTAAATTTATTCCTACTTTTTAATTATTTATTTGTTTATTTGTTTGTTTGTTTGTTTAGGTGACTATTATAAATAGGCTTGCTTTCTTAATTTATTTTTTGACTGGTTCATTATTGGAATATTAAAATGCTACTTATTTTTGTGTGTTGATTTTGTATCCTGCAACTTTACTGAATTTGTTGATCAGCTCTAAGTGTTTTTTAGTAGAATATATAGGACTTTCTATATATAGAATCATGTCATCTGCAGACAGGGATAAGTTGACTTTGTCTTTTCCAATTTGGATGCCCTTTCTTTCTTTCTCTTGCCTGATTGTTCTGGCTAATACTGCCACTACTTTGTTAAATAGTAGTGGTGTGAGTGGGCATCCTTGTCGTGTTCTTGTTCTTAAAGGAAAATCTTTCAGATTTCCTCCATTCAGGATAATGTTGGTGGTGGTTTTGTCATACATGGCTTTTATTGTGTTGAAATATTTACCTTGTATAACTAATTTCTTGAGAGTCTTTAACAGGAATTGATGTTAAATTTTGTCAAATGCTTTCTCTGTGTCTGTTGAGATAATCATATGGTTTTTGTACTTGAAATTTTTTTCGAGAATTATGAAAATTTATATTTGCTTTATTATATTAAAATATTAGGAAAATACAGAATTATAAATCATCCTTATAACCAAAGACAACCACCATCATCAACATTTCATACATTTCCTTTCAGCTTATTTTTAATTAAGACATGGTTGATAACACATATCTGTGGAGTACAGAGGTGACTTTCAATATTTGTGTACAGTATGTGATGATCAAATCAGGATAACCTGATACTTTCTTTGATTTTGTTGGTGTGTATCACATTTATTGATTTCTGTAGAATACAGAAATCCTTGCATCCATGGGATGAATCCCACTTGATTATGATTTATAATCTTTTTTATGTGCTGCTGTATTCTGTTTGCTAATATTTTTTGGAATATTTTTGTGTCTATGTTCATCAAAAATTTTGTTCTGTAGTTGTTTTTTTTTATATATTGGATCTTTGTCTGATTTGGGTATCAGAGTGATGCTGGCCTCACAGAATGAGTTTGGAAGAACAGTCTGTTTAAATTTTGGAATATTTTGAAGAGAATTGTTATTAATTTCTATGTAAAGACTTGGTAGAATTCAGAAGTACAGCCATCTGGTCCCTGGCTTTTCTTTTTTTTTTCTTTTTTCGTGTCCGGCAACGGATCGCAACCCTCAGTGTCACGCCCGTACCGGACCGGGACCGGCAACGGGATCGCAACCCTCGGTGTTGCTCCCGCACCTTGCTCAGCCAGTGAGCGGGGACCGGTCTGTATGTGGGATCTGAACCCTCGGTGGGAGCGCCGCCGCACTCCCAAGCGGCTCACTGTAGCAGTGTGCCACCGGGCTGGCCTTTTTTTTTTCCTTGGCTTTTCTTTGTTTGGAGACTGCTGATTACTATTTCTACCTCATCGCTTGTTATTGGTCTGTTCAGGTTTTCTGTTTCTTCTTGGTTCAGTCTTGGTAGTTTGTGTGTGTCCAGAAATTTATTCTTTTCCTGTAGGTTTTCAAATTTGTTGACATATAGTTGTTCATAATATTCTGTCAAGATTCTTTGCATTTCTGTGGTACTGATTTTAATGTTTCCTTTTTAATTTACGATTTTTATTATTTGGGTCTTTTCTTTTTTACATTATTCTAGCTAATGGTTTCTCTATTTTGATTATTTTCTGAAAAAAAAACTTTTGTTTTATTGATCTTTGTATTTTTTTAATCTCTAATTCATTTAATTCTGCTCTGATCTTACCTATTTCTTTCTGTCTACTAATTCGGGGATTTGATTGTTCTTGTTTTTTCTAGATCTTTGAGATGTAGTGATAGTTAGGCTATTTATTTGTAGTCTTTTTACTTTTTTGATGTCAGTATAGCAATAATCTTCCTTCTTAGTAGTGCTTTTTCTTTATCTCACTGGTAGTGGTATGGATGCCCAAGTGTGTACTTATTTTCATTAATTTCAAGAAATTTTTATTTCCTGTTTAATTTCTTCTTTTACCCATATGCCACTCAGTAGCATGTTGTTTACTTTCCATGTATTTGTGTAGTTTCCAGAGTCTCACTTTTTATTAATTTCTAATTTTAATCTACTGTGGTTGAAAAGCTCCTTAAAATTATTTCAATGCCTTAAAATTTGTTGAGACTTTATTTGTGACCCAACATGTGGTCAATTCTGGAGAATGTTCCATGTGCTGAAAAGCAAAAAGTATATTCTGTAATTGTTGGATTAAATGTTCCATAGATGTCTGCCAAGTCCAGTTGGTCTAAAGTTTAGATTAAATACTGTGTTTCTCTGTTGATTTGTTGCCTAGATGACCTTTCCAATGTTGAGAGAGGAGTGTGAAGTCACTTACTCCTATTGTATTGGGTCTTATCATTCTCTCTAGGTCTAATAGTGTTTGCTTTATACATTTGGGTGCTCCATTTTTGGGTTCATTCATATTTATGATTGTTATGTCTTTTTGCTGGATAGATCCCTTTATTATTATATAGTGGCCTTCTTTGTCTCTCTTTGTGGTTTTTGTTTTAAATCTATTTTACCTGATATAAGAATAGCTGCTTCTGTCTGCTTTTGGTTTCTATTTTCATAGTATGTCTTTTTCCATCCCTTCACTATTAGTCGGTGTGTCTTTTCAGGTGAGGTGAGTTTCTTATAGGCAGCATTTAGTTGAGTGTAGCTTTTTAATCCAATCAGCCAGTCTATGTCTTTTGAGTGGGGAATTGGAAAGATACTGTCTTACTATTGACATTTTATTGATTTTTGTTGTTTTAAATATCTTTTGCACATTTCTTTACCTTTTATTGTTTTTCTTTGATGTTCTTTATTTTTTTGATGTACAAAGATATGGTTTCTTTCTCTTTCTAATTTGCATATCTGCTCTACCAGTGGGTTTTGCTCTTTCTTGTGTACTTATGGTGGTGATTATCATCTTTTAGATGCCAGTTGCTGGACTCCCTTGTGAATTTCTTGTAGGGTTAGTCATGTAGTGGTGAACTTCCGCAGCTTTTGTCTGTCTGAAAAATACACTATTTCCCCTTTATTTCTGGAGGATAGTATTGCCGCATATAGTATTCTTGGCTGGCAGGGGTTTTTGTTGTTGTTGTTGTTTGTTTGTTTTTTAAGTACTTTAAATATATTATCCCATTTTCTTCTGATCTGCAGTGTTTCTGCAGAAAAGTCTGCTGTTAGTCTTATGGAGACTCCCTTATGGGTGACTTGATGCTTTTCTCTTGCTGTTTTTAAGATTCTTTGTCTTTGACTTTTGATGGTTTGACTCACAGAGGACCTCTAATAATGTACCTCAGAGATGACATCTTTGAATTAAATCTGTTTGGGGAACTTTGATCCTCTTGGATCAGAAATCCCATGACTCTTGCAATACCTGGGAGGTTTTCTGTTGTTATTATTTCATTGAATAGGTTTTCAGTGCCTCTTCCTCCCTTTCATGCACACCCTTGATTCAGATGGTTGTATGCTTAAGGTTAGCCCTTCTAGATTTTCTTCTTATTTATTTATTTATTTATTTATTTATTTATTTATTTATTTATTTTCTACCTGGGGTATTTCAAAAAGACTGTGTTTGCAGTCAGAAATCCTTTCTTCTGCTTGCTCTAGCCTGCTTCTTAAACCTTAGCTGTATTTTTTATTTTACCAAATGAGTCCTTCAGTTCCATGAGTTCTTCTAGATTATATTTTAAGGTATATATCACTTCATAAATTTCCTCCTTCATTTCCTGGATAGTTTTATTCTTGTTGTGTTGTCTAACTGAGTGTTCTTGTATCTCATTGAATTTCCTCAAGGTCATTGCTTCAAATTCCTATTTAATCATTTCAAGTGTTTCCTGATATAAGAGGTCTAGTGTTCTAGAATAATTGTATTATTCCTTTGGTGGTGTCACATTTTCTTGTTTTTATTTATTTATTTAGTTAGCTTTTGTATTTCTAGTATCCCTACACATTGGTATCCAGTCATCTGGTAAAGCAGATATTTCTATTATTCTGGAGTGGCTTTTGAGGAGAGAGACTACCTTCCATAGTTATGTTTATATTGCCCCTTTAGTAGGGTATTTTAGTTTTGGTTCTGAGTAGATGCAATAGTGTAGTCTCTATGTGGCTACTTTGTATTCAGTGTTGGAGTTGCATGTGAATATCTCTGTTGACTAGGCATTGGAGCACTTAGTGGTTTCTTATTGAGGTTAGTGAGACTGTGTTGGGTCATTGAGTCTGTGGAGGCAATCACAAATTCTTGGATAAGGCATCTGAGTGTCCTGTAATCTTTGGCTGGGATGGGTGCCCCTGGACAGGGTTGTTGGCACCCTGGCTTGAATCCTATGACACTGATGGGTGCACTGAGGTATACTGGACCTCCTCAGATTCCTCAGATTGAAAAGATGACCCTGGGAAGGGTTTATCTTTTCCCTTTCTTACAAGCAAAGGCTGTCCTGGGTCCTTTTTCCCCCTGGTTGTGGCATGGGTTAGTGGTGGCTAGGAATTTTCTTTTGTAGTTTACTTGGGTATCCTGCAATTCTGAACTCACCAAAGGCTTCATGTGTGTCTCTCACAAGATCAAGGAAGGTTTGAGGGCTGCGTATGTAGTTCCCATCCCTGAGTGCATGACTGTGGGGGCTGCAAAATTTCCCCTGTTTGTTGTGCCACTGGGTCACAGGTCTGTGCTTACTCACCTCTTTCTGGTATCTCTTCTTGTGACCCTCCTTTTTTTCAATGCAGTCAAGTGGGCATTGGCAAGAGCAAGACCCTCACAGTGGTAGTAGCTGCTGTGTGTGTGGCATGAGTAGCTATCTGCAGCTGTAGCAGGGAGCAGGACAAACTGCTCTGGGATCAGATGATGGCACTGGTGACTGCAGCAGTAGTGTCAGCTTCTTGTTTTGGTCTGAAGGATCTTGTTAATATATGGTTGGAGTCTGTTCGGTACTATCTTGCTGACAGTTTTCACATCTATGTTCATAAAGGATATTATCCTATACTTTTCTTTTTTTGTTGTTGTGTTCTTGTCTGTTTTTGGAATCAGAATAATGCAGTCCTCATAAAATAATTGGAAAGTTTATCATCATCCTCAATTTTCTAGAATGGAATGAAGTGAATTTGTATTAGTATAGTTTTTGTTTTGTTTGTTTTGATTTGTTTTGTTAATGTTTGGTAGAATTCAGCAGGGAAGCCATTAGGTCCTGGGATTATCTCTAATGGAAAACTTTGCATACTGATTCAATTTCTCATTTTTTATTGGTCTCTTCAGATTTCCTATTTTTTGATAATTCCAGAAATTTACCCATTTCTTTTTTATAGTTACAGAGGAATATAACAGTGGGAATGAGGAGGTTAAAGAAAGTAAAAAGATAATAGAATCATTGGTTTGATGGGGCTAGCAAAGGTTAGGGATTATTGGAGCTTGGGAATAGGTTGAGTGACC
>NW_007736035.1:6195-12127 GCF_000696425.1 Galeopterus variegatus
TGGAATCAGAATAATGCAGTCCTCATAAAATAATTGGAAAGTTTATCATCATCCTCAATTTTCTAGAATGGAATGAAGTGAATTTGTATTAGTATAGTTTTTGTTTTGTTTGTTTTGATTTGTTTTGTTAATGTTTGGTAGAATTCAGCAGGGAAGCCATTAGGTCCTGGGATTATCTCTAATGGAAAACTTTGCATACTGATTCAATTTCTCATTTTTTATTGGTCTCTTCAGATTTCCTATTTTTTGATAATTCCAGAAATTTACCCATTTCTTTTTTATAGTTACAGAGGAATATAACAGTGGGAATGAGGAGGTTAAAGAAAGTAAAAAGATAATAGAATCATTGGTTTGATGGGGCTAGCAAAGGTTAGGGATTATTGGAGCTTGGGAATAGGTTGAGTGACCTGGGAAAATAAGAGACAAGATTTAAAGATAAAAAAATACTTAAAGCTAGATTTCACATAAGTGGGCAGGTGAATTTGAGAGTGTGTAAATATGCATTTATAAATAATTCGTTAAACTTTTACCATCAGATTGACAAATTTTGCAGCATAAAACTCTCAGAAGAGAATACTTCTAATACCTCATAGAGACTGTGATAGAGACTACTATTACTGAAAATAACTGTCTCTTTTATGACAGACACATTACTACAAAATATATTTCAGTTCCCATATATGCAGGTGGACCCATGTGACTGTATTCTGGTCAATAAAATGTTGGTGGAAGTAATATATTTATTTTCAAGATTTGCTCCTTCCTTCACTCATCTCATTTTCTCCTTATCTTTCTTCTGATCTGGCAGCTGGATAAACAATCTGGTAAAGGGCTGTTAGGTGCTAGAAAATGGTAGAGCAAGTATATGGAAGAAACTGGATACATGAATAGTTACACAAAGAGGAGCCACTTCTCAGTTGTCAAGCACATCATAAGCAACAGAGTAGTGGCAGCTATTCACTGGATTGGCTTGCCATTCTTCAACAGATCTGGCCATAATGAGCTAAAATGAATTTAGGAATTATATTACTTATGATACAGAAGATAGCATGAGCTTCACGTTCTCATCAAGTCCTTTGTCTTCCAAATACCAGAGGGGTGATATGGAGGTGGCAGGAAGATGCCGTGCCCACTGGGTCTGTGTCACAGCTTAAGAAAATCCCATCTTAAAGTGAGGCTGATGACAAACTGGTCCATTTTTCCCCTCTGGAGAAAGGCATTATCTTTACTATTCTGGTTAGACTTAATGTTTACTGTCAGAGGGACACACTAGTGATAGCTTCCAAAGCTTTTGGTATATAAACAACTTTGATATGCTAATCCAGGAAGGAAGAGAAAAATGTCACAAGATGTATAGGAACACAAGAGTGAATTGCCCCGTAACACCAGGCACCAAACTAAAGATTCACATTAAACCATATTTGAAGAAATAAACTTTTAAACTATTATGCCAGTTAGAATCTGTATTGTTAGTCCATGATGACTAATATAGTTAATATAAGAATTACCTGCTCAAATTGAAAATGAGGTGAGATTAAAATAAAAATGTGCCAGTAAAACAGATTAAAAAGTACCAGTAAAACAAAAAAAGTAGCTGAGAGGGAACAAAACAGAACAATCTTGTTCTTGAAGTGTAGAATTTTCCATAATGAAGGATCTTGCTGAGAAGGTTTGAGAAGGAAGCAATGTAGAGTTCTTTACCATTTTACTGTCTTGTAAGTAGGGGAGAAAAACAAATAGCTAGCAATGATAAGTCTCAATCCCTGGCAGTGAAGCAATTAGCCTAGAAAGAAATTGAGAATCACCTGCCCCCCCTGCCCCGTGTTCCTTTTTAAAATATATTGCAAATTCCTTTCTGATGGCATCATTGCTGGAGGTGAACACCTATCTGTGTGTTTACCAAAGAGGAGAGTGCTCAGTAAATAATAAAAGGGTACAGTCTGTTGAATGGTGGCTCTCAAAACATACGTTCACACCCTAATCCCTGGAATCTGTGAATGTTACTTTTCTTGGAATAAATGTCTTTGAAGATGTTATTAAGGATCTTAAAATGAAGTTGTCATTCTAAATTCAATGACAATTTTTCCTTGTAACAGACACACAGAAAAAGGAAGAAGAGGAAGAGTCAGTGGTGACCATGAAGGCAAAGATTAGAGTAATGCAGCTTCAAGTGAAGGAATGCTGACAGCCACCAGAAGCTGGAAGAGGCAAAGAGTGAATTCTCCCTAAACCCTCTGGAGAGAGCATGCCCATGCCTTCACCTCGATTTCAGACTTCTGGCCTTTGGAACTATGGGAGAATGCATTTCTGTTTTAAGCAACCAAGTTTATGGTAATTGGTTATGACAGCCCTAGGAAACTGCACAGGACTAAAAGTACAACTTATAACACTGACATAAAGAATTCAGAGAGACTGTTCTCTGGCTGAGGTAACCCTGACTGTAGGNGAAGCAATTAGCCTAGAAAGAAATTGAGAATCACCTGCCCCCCCTGCCCCGTGTTCCTTTTAAAAATATATTGCAAATTCCTTTCTGATGGCATCATTGCTGGAGGTGAACACCTATCTGTGTGTTTACCAAAGAGGAGAGTGCTCAGTAAATAATAAAAGGGTACAGTCTGTTGAATGGTGGCTCTCAAAACATACGTTCACACCCTAATCCCTGGAATCTGTGAATGTTACTTTTCTTGGAATAAATGTCTTTGAAGATGTTATTAAGGATCTTAAAATGAAGTTGTCATTCTAAATTCAATGACAATTTTTCCTTGTAACAGACACACAGAAAAAGGAAGAAGAGGAAGAGGCAATGGTGACCATGAAGGCAAAGATTAGAGTAATGCAGCGTCAAGTGGAGGAATGCTGACAGCCACCAGAAGCTGGAAGAGGCAAAGAGTGAATTCTCCCTAAACCCTCTGGAGAGAGCATGCCCATGCCTTCACCTCGATTTCAGACTTCTGGCCTTTGGAACTATGGGAGAATGCATTTCTGTTTTAAGCAACCAAGTTTATGGTAATTGGTTATGACAGCCCTAGGAAACTGCACAGGACTAAAAGTACAACTTATTAACACTGACATAAAGAATTCAGAGAGACTGTTCTCTGGCTGAGGTAACCCTGACTGTAGGNTGACATTACTAGTAAGTTAAGTGGTTAAAAAGTTATTAATAGATGATATAATATCATACAGAACATCTATATTTGCGTTTCAGGAGAGCAAATAAAGAGTAAAATATCTTGAGGGTTGTACAGGAGGTTACCAGGTACATAATGAGGAAAGGTTAACGGGTATATAAGAGAAAGATTGCTAGTCAGCATACTACTGATGATGTCTATATTTAGCACAACTAGGTTAGAGATATGCCAAGTGGAATTTCTCACAATTGTGCGGCTTTTATGTTTTAAGTGCAATCACAAACCATTTATATCAACTATAAGGTAACTAATTTTGATTATCTACATTTGTTAATCACTATATACTGTGGGGGATTTAAAGGAGGAGATTACAAAGTATTATAGTAGTAAGACATTATGAATATCTCAAGGATCTTGTGATCCAGTGATAGAAGTAAAACTACTGTGGTAAACTACAGTCAGAATTCTGAAATGCATGCCAACATCTCCCCACATACAGACACATACACACACACCAAACTGCATGTGATGATTACATATGCTACTGATGTTCAGGCTAAAAGAAACTAAGTAGGCTGTACTTTTTTGGACTGATTTTAGGTACCAAATGGGATCTGGGTTAAACTTTAGACAATTCAAAGGCATTGGCTTCATGAAAACTGACTGGACACATATATCATTGCCTTCCTTCTCTCAAGAGGTCTCATTAAAGTGATAACAATGGGGGAAAATACAATAATAAAGAGAATGAAAAGACACCAAATATGTAGAATCAGAAAAGAGATAGAAAGTTAACTGATGAAACTGAGCCACAGTAGCAAAAGCCTTAAGTGTAAACTAGCCTCAGTTAAGGGGAAGACAGAGCTCACAGCACGCTGAGAAATTCCATCTCTCCATGAACTCACTCATTTTAAAGTGAGGCTTGCAAGCTGACAAATTGCAGAACATTTGGAATAAGTCTTTGTATTCCCTCATTTTAAACAAAAATGGGCAATCAAGAATCATAAGAGAGTAATTTTTATTACTAGGTAAGAAAGAACAGTAAAAATCTAAGGAGAAAATATCCACTGGATTAAAGAAATAATTGAGAAGAAAAATTTTAAAAGTGAAAGAAAAATAAGGCTGAGAAAATGATAAATCAGAGAATAAAAATGCTGTTAATACTAAAATGTGCATACTTAAATAAATAATCCATTAGAAAAATTGTAAGATAATACTAAAGAAATGTCTTCAAATACAGAATACAAAGAGAAGAGATGTTTAAAAAAGCAAACCAAAAACCAAAAAAAAAAAAAAAAAAGATAAAGGACAAAAAATTTTAAAAAGCCAACATCATAATCACAAAGAAAACAACAACAACAACAAAATTGGCAGAAGAAAACTGTCTGGGATAGAACAGTTAAAAATATCCTATACCTGAATGGTATGGAAATTAAAATGGAAAGAATTACAATGTTCCCAAAAATCAATTAANCAAAAACCAAAAAAAAAAAAAAAAAAGATAAAGGACAAAAAATTTAAAAAAGCCAACATCATAATCACAAAGAAAACAACAACAACAACAAAATTGGCAGAAGAAAACTGTCAGGGATAGAACAGTAAAAAATATCCCATACCTGAATGGTATGGAAATTAAAATGGAAAGAATTACAATGTTCCCAAAAATCAATTAAAAAATTCACTTTTTAAAAAAGTTTTGACCTATCTATGATGTGTTAGAAAGCCAAGCTAACAGATACAAACTTAAATATTGAAGAGAGTTGGAAAACAAACAAAAAAAGGCATAGTAAATCTACTGTAATAAGAATCAGACTGTTAAGAATTTTTTTTTTCCCAACTAGCTATTAAAAGGCAATAGAGAAACTGCTTCTAAGTTTAAAGGTAAGTGGCTTTTAACTGACAATTGTATTGTCATTTATCTCCTTTGGACCATAAAGTCAGGATGTTTTATTTATTTATTTATTTATTTCCTAGTGGAACTGGGTGAAAGGGCGGACGGACCCGGGCTGATAAGGCGATAGGACCCAAGCTGACAGTTCGCCAGAGAAGTTCCGCTCTATTCAAGGACTGTGTGTACATTTATAGGGAGCTGCGTTCCGGGGTTGGATAGGGGATGGATGGGGAGGTTGCTGATTAGACGGGTCTGGGTAGGAGGTGAGCCTTGACCTGTGACTGGCTGAGGTTTGGTGCAGGTGGGCTTGGGTTTTGGCACTGACGGGCTTGTTTACTGTGGAGAAGAACCAGAAAGGGCACCATATTGCCAGGGTGTGTCCTTTGTTCAGGCGCCCATGGGGTCCCTACATTCCTACATTCCTCCCTCTATTTTGGGGAGTGAGTCACCGAAATCATCGAACTACTTCTTCCTCCCTTTTTCCTCTATTTTGGGGAGTGGGTCGCCGAAATCATCGAACTACTTCCTGCTGGAGAGGGGTGTTGTAGGGGAAGAGGAATTGGGAGGAGATTGGGGATTTTGTAACAGGACCCAAAAGAGGGTTGAGAAAAAGATAGTTTTGAAGGGGGAGAACTTGAGAAAAAGATAGTTTTGAAGGGGGAGAACTCTAGAAAGGTTCCCTGAAGCCACAGGTGGGTGATTTGTTGAGTCCAGTGTGTGCAGGAGGCTGTAGGGGAGAGCATCCAGGCGTCCGTGGTCAAAACTTTCAGGAACAGGGACCATCGATGAGGCAGGTCCATTTTAACAGCGGGTTAACTGGTCTGGTGGAGAGCGGGCAGGATCCTCGGTGGTCAGGAGCTGGTAGTTACTGAGTAAAAGCTGGTTGAAAGTCTGGTTAGAGATTTTGTCCACT
>NW_007736035.1:14442-15256 GCF_000696425.1 Galeopterus variegatus
GAAGCAATTGTTAGGAGGGGTGGAGTTGAAGAAAGTCTGGTTAAGGAAGATAACAGTTTTAACTGGTTGGCAGCATTTTTTCTCTGAGGAAAGGGGGTTTTTTTTGTTAAGAAATGTGAGTATGTACAGCAGATAAGGAAATGGGATCTTTTATGGGGTCATATGTGTGGGTGATTTTAAATTGTCCGCAAGGGTGAGAATTGACCGAGGCACTGTAGTAGAAAGATCCAATAATTACTCTAGCCCACCTGGAGTCCCAGGGGTCATTGATGGCAAGTTGGAGCGTGTCCTGTGTGCCGTGCTGAAGTATCTGGCCCCCTGCATTTATAAGTGGGTTGTGAATTTTGTATGACCAGTACGGGCATCTCCCATAAGTTTCTGGCCACCAGTGGCAAGAAGGTTGAGTCTGGTTAAAGATAAAACATATATATATAGGCAGGAGGATTGAGAGGTTACTTTACTCCCTGTAAGGGGGATGGTAATGGCCCTTTGGCATCCAGCTACAGAACAGTCCGCCATGGAAGGGAGTAGTTTGGTGGTCTTACCTTGTTCCCCTGTATAAGTTTCTTGTACCGTGAACCGCCAAACGTATGAGGATTTAGAGGCACCTACTAGGTACAGTAAGAGAAACAGGATAACGTTAATGGGAGTGGTCATTGTTCCTGTAATGGAGGGAGACTTGGGAGTCGGGATAAACAGAGTTTGAGGGGGTTAGAGGGATTAGGAATGCAGGTAAATGTTTTAGTTTTGAAGGGGTGTGTCCTGAACTCGCAGGTCATGCGTAGGTTCTGTGGGATCCATTGGTGAGGTCAGG
>NW_007736035.1:16184-17464 GCF_000696425.1 Galeopterus variegatus
CTTTCTGGGTGAAGGGCAGTTTTTTTGACCAATGACCTTTTTTGTCACACTTGAAGCAAGCACCGGGGGGAGTTTTGGAGGCAGAGGGCCCAGAAGGGCACTTAGAAGGCTGAGTAATTGCTTTGGCCAGCATTTGGAGGTCGGCCAAGCATTTGGAGGTCGGCCAAGCATTTGGAAGTCGGCCAAGCATTTTCCTCCTCCCTATTATGAAAGACCTTGAAGGCCACTGATAAAATTTCAGTTTGGGGAGATTTTAGTTTGGGGAGTATTAGGCCTTGTTTTAGTTTTTTTTCTTTTAGAACATTTTGGACCCTTTGGAAATTACCATCTTTGTGGGCAGCCCTTTTTGAGACCGGCCAGGAGGCAGGAACTAAAGTGGTCTCTGGCCTGAATTTCCTGTGGTGTGTTGTAATCCCAATGTGGATCATGTGGGGGTTGGTGGACAGGAAATGGCGGTGAAGCGGGGCTGGAAGAAACAGGGGACGAAGAGGCAGGAGGGAGAACGGGCTGACTAGGGGGGCCCTTCACCCCACGGCAGTTGCCCCGGAGACCCAGGTTGTTTACCAGCGGCCGGCTGGGCGCAGGAGGCAGATGGAGCGGAGTTAACTGAGGGGGTTGGGAAGCAGAGGGAGTTACAGGAAAAGGAGACCTGTGCGGAGGAGGTTATATGGTGGAGGTATGGAGGATAGAGAGGGTTTAGAACCTGAGAGGGGGAACAGGTGAGGAAAGTAGGCAGAAAGAGGAAGGGAATCTCCTTCCATTTTTTCCAGTGCTGGCAGTAATTAAGAAGGTCCCGGAGAATGTTGGGATCAAGTGTGCCCTCAGGGGCCACTTATTTTGGTTATCTAAGGGATAATAAGGCCAATTTTTGTGTGTAAAATTCAGTGAGGAGTTTGGGTTTAATGTCAGGCTTGAGAGATAGGGTGGTAAGGTTGTTTAAGAGACATTGTAAGGGTGAATCACCCTGGAGGGAGGAGGCGGAAGCTCCCATTCCAAAGAGGACTGGAGAGAGAGAGAGGTTTTAAAAGGAGGAGGATTAGTATGAGCCCTCCGGCTGGATGAGAGGGATGGAGCTCAGAGGGCGTCCCCAATGAGTCATGCCATTCTCAGGAGATGGGTTCCAGGAACCCAGGAGGGAAGGGGGTGTAGGTCGTCACCTAGACCCTCGCTACCCTTAGGCAAAATGCCGGAGGAGCCAGAGGGACCTAGCGCGCTAGGGTTTACGGCGGGTCCTGGACCCGGTAGGAGGAAGGTTAGATGGGTTCAAGGATGAACCCAGG
>NW_007736035.1:18012-22216 GCF_000696425.1 Galeopterus variegatus
GGGTTGCGATCCGTTGCCGGACACGGAAAAAGACAAAAAGACCAAAAAAAAAAAAAAAGGAGTGAGAGAAAGAGAGAGGGAGGAATGGGAAGTTCAGCCTCCAGAGCTGGGAACGTGTCAATGCTGGGGCCGGGGGAATGTGATTAGGGTGAAGGTCTAAATAACCTACAAGCCTGACAAAAGGAAAAGGGGGCTTACCTAACGGATGAGCCAGTGGTGGGTGAAGGAATCCAGAGCCGGAGAAAATGGACTAGGGCGGACAGTCACTCCCGGGGGGTCACGGAGGGGTCCGAGGAAGTCCAAGGAAGGAGTCCCCTAGCGCCAGGTGAACTCCTCCCGGGTTTTGGCACCAATGAAAGGGTGGACAGACCTGAGCTGATAAGGCGACAGGACCTGAGCTGACAGTTTGCCAGAGAAGTTCCACTTTATTCAAGGACTGCGTGTACATTTATAGGGAGCTGCGTTCCGGGGTTGGCTAGGGGATGGATGGGGTGGTAGCTGATTGGACGGGTCTGGGTAGGAGGTGAGCCTTGACCTGTGACTGGCTGAGTTTTGGCGCGGGTGGGCTTGGGTTTTGGCACCGACAGTCTTGTTTACTGTAGAGAAGAACCAGGAAGGGCACCATATTGCCAGGGTGTGTCCTTTGTTCAGGCGCCCATGGGGTCCCTACATTCCTACACTGGGGAACAGACATTGAACAAGAACAAACATTGAAGGAGAAATTAGATCCAGGCAAGTGGATCCAATTCGGGACAGTAATGAAGGGAAGTCCCATTAAATCATCTATGTTGCTAATCTAAAGAAGTATGCACTGTATTGGAGTAACTGAGTGGAATTCCCCATAATTTCCTGGAGATATCCAGGAAAAGCAAAAACAAAAACAAACAACAACAACAAAAACAACAATATATATCTATATATACACACATACCCCAAACTATTGCTACCACATTGTTTGAGTAGCATTGGGATTGTAAAATTAGAACCATGCATGAGAGAAACCTAATGCTAGCATAAAAGTGAATGTATTTACGCCGTCATAAAATTCAATTTTTTTCTCGTTTTTCATTTTTCTTTTTTACAATTTACAAATAAAAATTGTAAATATTTATGATGTACAACATAATATTTCAATATATGTATACATTGTGGAATGACTAAATCAAGCTAATTAACATATCTATTACCTCGCATACTTATTGCTTTTTGTGTATGGTAGGAACATTCAAGCTTTAAATCTTAGCCATTTTTAAGTATACAATACATTGTTATTAAATATAATCACCAAGTTGTACAATAGATCTCCTGAGCTTACTCTTCCCTTCTAAATGAAATTTTGTATCCTTTGACCAATAGCTCCTCACAACTCACCACACACCCTCAGCCCTTGGTAATCACCATTATACTCTCTGCTTCTATGAGTTGAAATTTTTTAGATTCCACGTGTGAGTGAGATCACACATTATTTGTCTTTCTAAGACTAGCTTACTTCATTTAGCTTTGTTAAAAGCTGAATATGTTACATTATGTGCATATACCGCATTTTCTTTTTCCATTCATCTGATAATGGAAACATAAGTCAATTTCATAACTTATCGAGAATAATGCATTGGTGAGCATGGGAGTGCAGATATCTCTTTGACATACTGCTTTTATTTCCCTTGAATATATACTCAGAAGTGTAATTGCTGGATCACTTGATAATTCCATTTTTAACTTTTTGAGGAGCCTCCAAACTGTTTTCTATAATTGCTGTGCTAATTTACATTACTATTAATAGTGTATAAGGGTTCCCTTTCTTCCACATCCTCTCCAACACTTGTTATTGTTCATCTTTTGAATAATACTTATCAAAGTGATAGTTCATTGCAGTTTTAATTTGAATTTCCCTAAAGATTAGTGATGTTCCGCCTTTTTATTATTTAACTGTTCGTTATTTGTATGTCTTATACTGAGAAATGTCTTTTCATGTTTTTTGTCCATTTGTTTTCTTGTTATTGAGTTTGAATTTCTTATATATTTTTCTCATATATTTTAGGCATTAACCACTTATCAGATGTATGGTTTGATGAATAATTTCTTATATATTTTTCTCATATATTTTAGGCATTAACCACTTATCAGATGTATGGTTTGCAAATATTTTTTTCCCATTTTTTAGGTTGTCTCTTCACTCTGTTGATTGTTTCCTTTGCTGTGCAGAACTTTTTTAATTTGATGAACCTTATTTGTCTAATTTTACTTTTGTTGCCTGTGCTTTTGGGGTCATATCTGAAAAATCTTTGCCAAGGTTAATGTTTCTTCAGGTCTTATGTATATAATGTGAAATAAGGATACAATTTCATTATTCTTCTTTTTACTTTTGTTGCCTGTGCTTTTGGGGTCATATCTGAAAAATCTTTGCCAAGGTTAATGTAAAGAGGATTTTAATTATATTTTCTTCTATGTTTCTTCAGGTCTTATGTTCACTTCTTTAATATATTTTGAGGGGTTTTTTTTTTGTATATAATGTGAAATAAGGATACAATTTCATTATTCTTCTTATGAATAGTCAGTTTCCACAGAACTATCTGTTGAAGAGACTATCCTTTCTCCATTATGTGTTCTTGGCATTTTTTTCAAAGATCANATTTGTCTAATTTTACTTTTGTTGCCTGTGCTTTTGGGGTCATATCTGAAAAATCTTTGCCAAGGTTAATGTAAAGAGGATTTTAATTATATTTTCTTCTATGTTTCTTCAGGTCTTATGTTCACTTCTTTAATATATTTTGAGGGGTTTTTTTTTTGTATATAATGTGAAATAAGGATACAATTTCATTATTCTTCTTATGAATAGTCAGTTTCCACAGAACTATCTGTTGAAGAGACTATCCTTTCTCCATTATGTGTTCTTGGCATTTTTTTCAAAGATCAATTTGATTGTAAATGCATGTATTTATTTCTGGACTCTCTGTTCTGTTCCACTGATCTATATGTCTGTTTTTGTACCAGTACCATGTTATTTTGATTATTATAGCTTTGTAGTATATTTTGAAAATCAGGTAGTGTGATGTCTAAAGTTTTGTTCTTTTTGCTCAAGATTGCTTTGGTTAGTTGAAGTCTTTTGTAGTTCCATATGTCTTTTAGGATTTTTTTTCTCTATTTCTGTGGAAAATGTCAGTGGCATTTTGACAGGGATTGCATTCATTTTATAGCTCACTCTGGGTAGTATGGACACCTTAACAATATGAATTATTCCATTTCATGAAAATGAGAGCTCTTCCACTTACTTGTGTCCTTTCCAGTTTCTTTCAACAATGTTTTATAGTTTTTGTTGTATAGATCTTTCACTTTTTTGTTAAATGTATCTCCTTAATTCAAAACAAATGAACAAACAAGCAAAATATTTAAAAGGACTGGATAGTTAACTCAGTTGCTTGGAGCATGGTACTGATAACAACAAAGTCCATTATTGGATCCCTGTACTAGCCAGATACCAAACACACACATGAATTCACACACACACACATATACACACAATTTATACTTATTTTATTTTTAGGTGCTATTGTGAATATATATATATGATTTCTTATTTAAATAGTTTGTTATTAACATATAGAAAATACTACTAATTTTTGTAGGTTGATTTGGTACTTTGCAACTTTATTGAATTTGTTTGTTAGTTCTAACAGCTTTTGGGTGGAGTCTATAGGGGTTCCTATATACAAGATTATATTGTCTGTAAACAGAGACAATTTTACTTTTTTTTTCTTTTCTGACTTGTATACTTTTTTAATGCTTAATTTCTCAGGCTAAGACTAACAGTATATGTTGTTGAATATAAATAGCAAGAGTGGGTATCAGTGTCTTATTCCTGATCTTAGAAGAATAGGCATAAAAACAGATTCATGGACCGATGGAACAGAATAGAGGACCCAGAAGTTACCTCAGGTACTTACAGCCAACTAATCTTTGACAAACGCACCAAGAACATTCTTTGGGGAAAGGGCAACCACTTCACTAAATGATGCTGGGAAGACTGAACCTCCATGTGTAGAAGAATGAAAGTAGGCCCATACCATTTGTCATTAAATAATTTATTCTAAGACCTGAAACTATAAAACTCCTAAAAGAAAACATAGGGGAAACACTTTAGGATGTTGGGCTGGATAAGACTTCACGAATAAGACCCCAAAAGCACTGGCAACAAAAGAAAAAAAAA
>NW_007736035.1:22790-24193 GCF_000696425.1 Galeopterus variegatus
AAAAAAAAATAAACAAATGGGATTATTTCAAACTAAAACTCTTCTGTACCACAAAGGAAGCAATTAACAGGTGGAAAGATAACCTACTGAATGAGAAAAAAAAATATTCAAACTATACATCTGACAAGGGATTAATATCCTGAATATACAAAGAACTCAAACAACTACACTGTAAAAAACAAAAACAAAAACAAACAATAAAAACACAGCAGCAAATAATCAAATTTAAAAATGGAAAAAATCTGATTAGACATTTCTCAAAGGTAGACTTACAAAAAGTCAACAGGTATATTAAAAAAATGCTCAACATCATTAATCATCAGGGGAGTGCAAATGTAAACTACCTTGAACCTCTAAATATCATCTCACCCCAATTAGACTGGCCATTATTAAAAAGAATGAGAACGACAAATGATGGTGAGGATGTGGACAAAGTTGAGCTCTTCTACACTGTTGGTGGGACAGTAAATTATTGAAAATGGTATGGAGTTTTTCTCAAACTACTACAGATAGAACTTTCATATGATCCAGCAATCCCACTTCTGGGTATACATTCAAAGGAATAGAAATTATCCTGTTGAAGGAATAGCTGTACTCCCACATTCATCACAGGTCTATTTACAATAGCCATTATAAGGAAACAACCTAAATGACCAATCATCAGATGACTGGTTAGGAAAAATGTAGTGTATATACACAATGGAATACTACTCAGACTTAAAAAAAATGAAATTCTGTCATTCACATCAACATAGATGAACTTTGAGAAAAGTATGTTAAGTGAAGTAATCCAGACACAGAGAGAAATACTGCATGTCCTCACTTATAACTGGGAGCTAAGAAAAAAAGAAAGAAAGAAAGAAAGAAAGAAACGAAGACCACAATAAAATGTTGAACTTTCAGAAGACAAAACAGACCTATAGCTACTGAAAGTGGGAAAGAGTGGGGGGGGAGGGGGCTAGGGAACAATTGGGTAAGGGACATAAAGAATAATTATGAATTTTATTGATGAACTTGCTAGTAATATTGATTTTAATATCACATACTGTATACAAATACTGATAGTCAACTCTGTACCTCATAAATGTGTATAATTAATTATGTTTCAATTAAAAATAAAAATAAATAATTAAAAAATAAACTTCTCCAACATCCAAAAAAACCCAAGAAATTTTGAAAAATAAGTGCATGAGAGGTAAGAATGACTAATCTTTCTAATTTATGAAATGGGAGTAGAAACATTGCTGTAGGTAAAGGAATGTGAAGCAGAAATAGAAATGTACTGTTTGAAATCTAGAGTTAACATTTGGAGGAAGGAAGAATAGTGATTATAACCATACTGGAAGTGGTGGGAGAAGATGAAAGAGATAAGTCAATTATGTCCATATCTATCAAAGGAGGAG
>NW_007736035.1:24764-32173 GCF_000696425.1 Galeopterus variegatus
TAGAAACATTGCTGTAGGTAAAGGAATGTGAAGCAGAAATAGAAATGTACTGTTTGAAATCTAGAGTTAACTTTTGGAGGAAGGAAGAATAGTGATTATAACCATACTGGAAGTGGTGGGAGAAGATGAAAGAGATAAGTCAATTATGTCCATATCTATCAAAGGAGGAGGTTAAGAGAATATATCTCAAGCTGATTAATCAAAAACATGTGTTTAAGCATAATTTTGGGGGGATACACTTAGAATATTCTCTCTATTAATGAGAATACATACCAAGCTGCCATAAAAAGATGGTGAAAATTTCTAATGGTTCAAATAAATAGAGATTTATTCTTTTTCTCTTAAAAATTGAGAGGTAAGAAAATGTTTGAAACTGGGTAAAGTGTTTTGCTCAGCAAAATCTTCCAGGGATCCAAGTTCCTTGAATCTTTTTTTTTGGTCATTCTGAGAGGTTAACCTAATCTGTGTAATTACAGCTGACTCTGCAGCATGACCCTCTATGTACTTACACACAAATAGGGAAACAGGACATGAAAGGCAGACAACTTCCTTTCTAAATAACAAGACAAGAGAATTTAACTTACTTTTCAGCTGGTAGAAAATTAATTTTAGGGCCATAGCTGTGCGTGAGACAGTATAGGCACTGTAGTTTCTATATCAGTGGATATATGTCTGCTAAAACTTGAGTGTTTCTATCACTATAAAAGCAAAAACAAAAAGGGACATTGGGAACAATTAAAGGTTTCATCCACAATCCACCCTCATGCCACCCAATGTTTAAATGCACTTTCCTAAGTATAAATGCACTATACCTAATTCTTCAAGAAGAGAAACTCCTAAGAGTCTAATATATTAAAATAATTTGTTTCCAAGTTCAGGATCTCTGCTTTAGATTATCACAGGTAATGTTTTTATCATTAACACACAAAAAAAGAACAGCCTTCCTATACACCAATAGTGAAATAACTGAAGAAGAAATCAAGAAAGTAAACCCATCCACAATAACTACCAAAAAATCAAATACTGTGTAGTAAATTTAACCAAGGAGATGAAAGATATCTACAATATAAACTTTTAAAACATTGGTGAAAAAATTGAAGAGGACACCAGTAAATGGATTAAACATAAACATTACTAATGTTTATGGGTCAGAAGAATTAACATTTTTAGAATGTCTATATTACCTAAAGCAACTACACATTTAATGCAATTCCTATGAAAGTACCAATTACATTCTTCAGAAAAATAGAAAAATATGATCTTATAATTTGTATTGAATCACAAATAACCTGTATAGGTAAATACATTTTGAAGAAAAAGAACAAAGTTGGATGCATCACACTCCCTGAATTCAAAATATATTTTAAAACTATACCAACCAAAACAGCATGGTAATGGTGTAAAAATCAATAAATAGATTATAATAGAGAGCCCAAAAAGAAACCCACAATTTTACATCCAACTGATTTTCAACAAAGGTGCCAAAAATTTTCAATGTAGAAAGGACAGCCTCTTCAGCAAATGGTGCTGGAAAAACTGAATATCCACATGAGAAGATTGAAAGTAGACCTCTGTCTCTCACCATACACAAAAATAACTCAAAATGGATCAAAGGCCTAAACCTAAGACCCCAAACTGCAAAACTACTAGAAGAAAACATAGGGGAAACTACATGAAAGGGGAGTTTGAAGCACTTTTTAAAGAAAGACTACAAATGCATGGGCAACTAAAGCAAAAATACACAAATGGGACTTCATCACACTAAAAAGTTCTGCACAGCAAGAGACACTGTCAACAAAGTGAAGGGATAAGCTACAGAATTTGAGAAAGTTTTTGCAAACTACACATCAGATAAGGTACTAATATCCAGAATATGTGAATATATAAGGAACTCAAACAACTCAACAGTAAAAGACAAAACAAAACAAAACAAACAACAACAACAACAAAACTAAAAAATGGACAAATGACCTGAACAGATATTTCTCAAAAGGAGACATACAAATGGCCAACAAGCATGTGAAAAACTTCTTACCATCATAATCATCAGGAAAATGAAAGTTAAAACCATAATGAGATACTGTCTTACCTCAATTGCAATGGCTATTATCAACAAAACAAAAATAATAAACGCTGGTAAGGATGTAGAAAAAAAGAAACTCTCCTATGTTATTTGTGGGAGTGTATATTGGTATAGCCACTGTGGAAACAGTGTGGAGGCTCCTCATAGAACTAAAAAAAGATCTACCTAACGACCCAGCTACTATCCCAGTACTGTGCAAATATTGCATGGAAATAAATCAATATATCAAAAAGACACCTTCAATCCTATGTTTATTACAGCACTATTCACAATAGCTGAGAGAGGTAGTCAGCCTAAGTGTTCATCAACAGATGAATGGATAATTAAACAACAACA
The DNA here is from genome assembly GCF_000696425.1 of Galeopterus variegatus. NCBI lineage: Eukaryota > Metazoa > Chordata > Mammalia > Dermoptera > Cynocephalidae > Galeopterus > Galeopterus variegatus. The sequence continues at coordinate 27,184 of NW_007736035.1, forward strand.
ACAACAAAACCTGTAGTGTATATACACAATGGAATACTATTCAGGTATTAAAAATGATATCCTACCATTTTCAGCAACTTGGGTGGAACTGATACTAGAAGAGAGGGTCTGGGGCGGTTGGATAACTGACCTCAACCCACCCTGTCCTCTACCAGGTTCTTGACTCCACCACAGGAAAGAATCCAAGAGCAGAGTAACAGTAGAAAGTGAACACAAGTTCAATGTAAAGAATAAGAAATACAGACTTCACAGGGAAAGTGCAGCCTAGCTCCAGAGAGAGAGCAGCAGCAACACCAACTTTAACACAAAAGTAATACACACTTCAAGTTTAAAACAAAGCACAGGTTGGCTTGAGAGAGTGAGCAGCAGCCTGCTAAAGACAATTTCAGCACAAAAAGTAAAGTGCACACACCTCACTGGTGATGTGCAGGCTTGCTCTAGAGAGAATGTGCAACAGCCTTGAGTTCTTCTTGGATTCAACTTTTGTAGCTTGGCTATCTATATATATTCATATTATCTAATTAATATTCAACTAAAATGTTTGTTCCCAGTTATGTAACAGATTATGTAACAGGTTTGCACATGCTCAGTTGGTTTCTTTGGAGCACACTCATTGGTCAAATTCTATCACATGCACCAAATGCACTTAGAATATTCTAGGTGCTCTTTAGTGCCTTCAGTGGAAAGTTATTCAAGGGATAAATTCCTTTTTATTGAGCATGCTGGGCCATTGAGACTACACACCAACCACCTGTGGTCTAAATCTCTACCTGCTGGTACCAAAAATAGGTGCTATGAGGGCCAGTGTGTCACCACCACCTGACTCTATCCCTAGCCTGGCTGAGTGCATGCTGACCAGAGAGGTGCCTCTGCAGAGAGCCTGAAGACCAAGGCAACCATGCACCCAAGGTATCAGTGGGCAACTGAGCAGATACTCAGGAAGCCATGCCAAATTGGCAACCCCCGCAGCATCCTAGCCAGGCAATAATGTTGAAATAATAGACAGTGAAATCCTTTGCAACAACGAATAAACATCAAAGGAAAGAAACAAGAAATATGAAAAATAAAGTATGCCACCAAAGGGTAATACCTCTCAAGCTATAGATCCCATAGAACAAGAAGCCCTGGAAATGTCTGACAAGAAATTTTGAGTGATATTTCTAAGGAAACTAAATGAGATACAAGAAAACTCAGCTAGAAAACATGATGAAATGAAAAGTATACAGGACCTGAAAGAAGAAATGGACAAGGAAAAAATGCCCTGAAAAAGAATGTAGCAGAGCTTGCTGAGCTGAAGAATTCATTCAACAAAATAAAAAAAAACAAAAACAAAAACAACAACAACAAAAGAAACAATAGAGAGTTAAACCAGCAGGCTTGCAGAAGCAGAAGAGAAAACTTCTGACCTTGAAGATGGGCTGTTTGAACCAACACAGGCAGACAAACAAAAACAGAAAAATAATTTAAAAACATTGAAGAAAATCTATGAGAGCTATCAGACAACCTAAGCACTCAAATATCCAAGTCATGGGTATTCCAGAAGGGGAGGAAAAGGGGGCTTGCTTTGAAAACATATTCAACAAAATAGTGGCAGAAAACTTCCCAGGGATAGTAAAAGACACAGAACTTCAGATTCAGAAAGCTCAACGATCCCCAACTGTATTCAACCCAAAAATGTCTTATCCAAGACATGTTATAGTCAAATTGGCAAAACTCAAAGACAAAGAGAGAATCTTAAAAGCTGAAAGTGAGAAGCATCAAATCACCTATAAGGGAGTCCCAATCAGACTAACATCAGACTTTTCATCACAAACCTTAAAAGCCAGAAAGGAATGGGATGATATATTGAAAATACTAAAAGACAGAAATTGCCAGCCAAGAATATTCTACCCCACAGGCTATCCTTCCAAAATGAAGACCAAATAGTATATTTCACAGACAAACAAAAACTGTGGGAGTTCGCTACCATATGACCACACTTACAATAAATTCTCAAGGGAGTACGGGGTTTGTTACCTGAGAAATAACTACCACTTCCATAAAAACTCAAGAAAAATCAAAACCTACAAGTAAAATAAAAATGCCAAAAATGAACAGAAAAAAAATGTTTATCTACAACCCAAAGAACCAACAAATACAGAACACAAACAGTAAATAAGAAAGAAAGGAACAAAAGACACTTAAGACATCCAAACAAAAATCAGTGTAATGTTAGGAGTAAATCAACACTTTTCAATAACAACTCAATGTAAAAGGATTAAATTCCCCAATCAAAAGACACAGACTGGCTGACTAGATTAAAAAGGAAGACCCAACTACATGCTGCCTTCAAGAGACCCACCTCACCTATAAAGAATCAAATAGCCTAAGGGTGAAAAGATGGAAAAAGATTTTCCATGCAAACAGAAATGAAAAATGAGCTGGAGTAGCTCTTCTTATATCTGATAAAATAGTCTTTAAACTAAAAAACATAAAAAGAGATAATGAGGGCCATTACATAATGATAAAAGGATTCATCCATCAAGAAGACATAACAATCAAAAATATATATGCACCCAATATTGGAGTAGCCAGTTTTATAAAGCAAACTCTTTTAGACATAACAAAGGAAATAGACAATAATACGATAATAGCAGGGGGCCTGAACACCCCACTATCATATTGGACGAATCATCTAGACAATGAATCAGCAGAGAAACACAAGATCTAAACAAGACTCTAGACCAATTGGACTTGGCAAATATCTACAGAATATTCCATCCAACAACCTCAGAATATTCATTCTTCTCATCAGCACATGGATCATTCTCCTGGATAGATCACATGTTAGGTCACAAATCAAGTCTCAACAAACTCAGAAAAATTGGAATTATCCCTTGTATCTTTTCAGACCACAATGGAATAAATTAGACATCAATACACATGAAATTCTGCAAACTACACAAACACATGGAGATTAAACAGTATTCTACTTAATGACATATGGGTCTTAAAATAAATCAAACAGGAAATCAAAAAAAATTATTTGAACTAATGAAAAAAAAAGATACATCATACCAAAACTTGTGAGATACTGCAAAGCAGTCCTAAGGTGGAAATTTATTGCATTAAATGCTTACTTCAGAAGAATGGAAAGATGGCAAGTGAACAACCTAATACTTCACCTTAAAGAAATTGAAAAACAAGAACAATCCAAAACCAAATTTAGCAGATGTAAAGAAACCATTAAGATCAGAGCAGAACTTAATGAAATTGAAACCCAAAAATTAATGCAAACGATCAATGAAACAAAAAGTTGTTTTTTTTTTAAAGATAAATAAAATTGACAAACCATTAGCATGGCTAACTAAAAAAAAAGGGAGATGATCCAAATAAGAAAAATTAGAAATGAAAAAGGTGATATTACAACAGATACCTCTGAAATACAAGGAATCATTACAGACTACTATAAGCAATTATATGCCAAGAAATTTGAAAATCTCAAGGAAATGGATAAATTTCTGGACACACACAAACTACCAAAGCTGAGCCAAGATGATGTAGAAAATCTGAACAGACCAATAACAATAGAAGAGATTGAAAGCTGTTATCAGAAGGCACCAAACAAAGAAAACCCCAGGACCAGATGGATGCTCAGTAGAATTCTACCAAACATTCAAAAAGGAATTGACACCAATTCTCTACAAACTATTCCAAAAGATTGAAACAGAGGCAATTCTCCCAAACTCATTCTATGATGCATACATCACCCTGATGCCAGAACCAGGTAAAGATACATCTGAAAAAAAAATTACAGGCCAGTATCCTTGATGAATATAGATGCAAAAATCCTCAACAGAATACAAGCTAACAATACAGCAACACATACACAAAATTATATACCATGATCAAGTGGGATTCATCCCAGTGATGCAAGGTTGGTTCAGCATACACAAATCAATAAATGTGATACACCATATCAATAAAATGAAACACAGGGACCATATGATCATCTCTGTAAATGCTGAAAAAGCATTGGTGAAAATTCAACACTCATTCATGATAAAGACTCTACAAGTTAAGTATAGATGGAAAGTACCTTAACATAATTAAAGCTATATATGATAAACCCACTGCCAATATCATCCTGAATGGGGAAAAGCTGAAAGCTTTTTCTTTAAGAACAGAAACTAGACAAGGATGCCCACTCTCACCACTCCTATTCAACATAATGTTGGAAGTACTAGCAGGAGCTCTCAGAGAAGAGAAGGAAATAAAGGGCATCCAGATTGGAAAAGATGAAGTCAAACTGTCCCTGTTTGCAGATGACATGATCCTATATTTTGAACAGCCTAAAGACTCTACAAAAACAAACAAACAAACAAAAAAAATCACCTCTTGGAGTTGATAAATGATTTCAGCAAGTAGCAGGATACAAAATCAACACACAAAAATCAGTAGCATTTCTATTTTACAATAGTGAACATGCAGAAAGAGAAATCAAGAAAATTTGCGCATTTACAATAGCCACCAAAAAATAAAATACTTAGGAATTGAGTTAACCAAGGATGTGAAAAATCTATATAATGAGAACTGCAAACCACCGCTAAGAGAAATTAAAGAGGACACAAGGAGATAGAAAGATATCCCATGCTCTTGGATTGGAAGAACCAACATTGTGAAAATGTCCTACCCAAAGTGATATACAAATTCAATGCAATCCCCATGAAAATTCTGATGACATTATTCTCTGAAATGGAAAAAACTATCCTAACATTTATGTGGAATAACAGAAGACCACGCACCCCCCCCGCAATTCTGAGGAAAATAAATAAATAAATAAAGCTGGAGGCATAACACTACCTGACTTTAAACTATACTACAAAGCTATAATAAGCAAAACACCATGGTACTGCCATAAAACAGACCCACTGATCAATGGAATAGAACAGAGAATACAGAAATCAACCCACACACCTACAGCCATCTGATCTTTGACAAAGGCACCAAG
>NW_007736035.1:32820-44128 GCF_000696425.1 Galeopterus variegatus
CCAAGGGTTGCGATCCCGTACCGGTCAGTAAAAAAAGACAAAAACTAAAAAAAAAAAAAAAAAAAATACATTAAAGAATTAAACATACACCCTGAAGCACTAAAACTTCTTAAAGAAAACATAGGAGAAACACTTCAGGAAGTAGGACTGGGTACAGACTTCATGAATACGACCCCAAAAGCATGGGCAACCAAAGGAAAAATAAACAAATAAGATTATATCAAACTAAAAAGCTTCTGCACAGCAAAAGAAACAAGAGCGGTAAAAGACCACCAACAGAGTGGGAGAAAATATTTGCAAAATATACATCTGGCAAAGGATTAATATCCAGAATATACAAGGAACTGAAACAACTTAACAACAACAATAACAACGACAACAAAAAAACCCCCCAAAAAACAAGTAGCCCAATTAAAAAATGTGCAAAAGAGGTAAATAGGCATTTCTCAAAGGAAGATATATGGATGACCAACAGACACATGAAAGAATGCTCAACATCACTCAGCATTTGGGAAATTCAAATCAAAACCACACTGTGATACCATCTCATCCCAGTTAGGATGTCTAATATCCAAAAGACTGTGAGTGATAAATGCTGGCGAGGTTGCAGAGAAAAAGGAACTCTCATACACTGTTGGTGGGACTGAAAAATGTCGCAGCCTCTATGGAAAATGGTACTGAGGTTCCTCAAACAACTGCAGATAGAGCTACCATATGACCCAGCTATCCCACTGCTGGGAATATACCCAGAGGAATGGAAATCATCAAGTCTAAGGTATACCTGTTCCCCAATGTTCATTGTGGCACTATTTACAATAGCCAAGAGTTGGAACCGGCCCAAATGTCCATCATCAGATGAGTGGATACGGAAAATGTGGTATATCTACACAATGGAATACTACTCAGCTATAAAAACGAATGAAATACTGCCATTTGCAACAACATGGATGGACCTTGAAAGAATAATATTAAGTGAAACGAGTCAGGCAGAGAAAACGAATAAACTGGGGCAGAGGGAAGAAGACAGAATCACAATTCCTTGATGTTGATACGACAAGCGAACAGAAAAGACATTGTTGGGAGGGAGGGGGAGAGTGAGGAGGTAGGGAGGTTTCAGTAATGGGCCACAGTAATCAACCACATTGTTTATTGACAAAATAAAATTAAATTAAAAAATATATATAGGTACTATGAGGATTCAGCGGAGGGTCTTGAGTCCTAGGGAGTGGTTTGAAATGCAGGGAAGTAACCTGAAACTGGCTCCAAGGGGGAGTGAGCATGTCCTATCTCACAACTGGAAACCATCATGTTAAGAAAGTCATACACAAAAAGACAACGCATGATAGCACTCATATGTGGAATCTAAAAAAAAAATATTGTTTCTCATAGAAGTAGAGAGTAGAATGATGGTTACCAGAGAGTGGGGGTTGGGGGGGAGGAAAACTGGTGAATTAATCAGTATAAAACTATGCTACCTGCCCTAAGTGAATCACTAAGCAGTATATGCATGTATTGAAACAACACACTGTACCCCAGAAATAAGTACAAGTAAATGTTAAAATACTTTGAATAATAAAAAATAAAATGCTGCACTTCACTATTTGGCTACTTAACCAGTTCAGGTTTATTCTTTATAGCAACATCTCACTTTTAATACAAGTAGCCACATTGTGAGGCTAGATGATGTAGCATGATAGGAAAAGACAGAGTTCTAAATTCTTTGCTTATCTTGTGCTGATTTAAACAGAATGCTTATAATTTGAAAAGAACACATCACCTTGCCTCTATATATTTAAGAGAATAAGAAGTTTTGAGATATGTGCTTTGATGGTTCTTTTACAGAATGTGGCAGTGAACTCAAAAGTTAAACTAGTACCCAAATCTATAAACACATAATTCATGTTTGTTTAGCAATACTACTTAAAATTACTCAGTGTGTGTTGACGGTGTCAAAGCTGGTGCTCCAACCAGTTTGAGTTCTTTTCTTTAAGGGAATTCTAGCCTTACATAAGATCTAATGGCTAAATGGAATAACAGAAGTATAGATAATAGAGGAAAATTAGCCATATCTGTCACAGGAGAAAAAGGACTAAAGACCTGAGATCAGTTAAAGTGATCTCTAGAGGGATAGTTAGGGAAAGGATGAAGAGTGCAGGGGAATTTTCATTTTTACAATTAAATGGTTCTGTAGTTCTGATTTTTAAAAATCATATTGTATGTAGTACTTTCATTATGTTTAAAAAATTAAGCCACTAAAGAGTATATAGCAGTAGGAAAAGTAAGGGAAAAATAGAAATTATCCCTAGTATTTAAAAGGCATGAGAAAAAGTACAAATCCAAGGGGGGGGGGGACATGTACATTTGACAATACGTAGTGTTTAAAAATTTCTGATACAAAAATTGACATTTACAACTTTGAATAGAATTTATAGAAAAAAAGTACAGAGATTTATAGCAGTTCCTGAGGTTAATAACATAGAAGTGTTTCCTTTTTGCCAACACCTACAACATGGTTATTTAACATTTTTAAATCTTGAAAAAGTATAAGAGAAAGAGAAATCTTAAGCAAAATAAATCAAAATAAAATAGATTTTAGCTTTTTTATTTTGGAGTTCTTGCCCTTAGTCACAAAGTAAAATTTGCAGTGGGAGATAGACTTAGAAATGTGTGTTTATGTGCATGTGGGCGGGGGGTTGGTGCATATGTAGGTTGTGTGCGTGTGTGCGTGTGTGTGTGTGTGTATTCGAAGAAAGAGGGAATGGAAATTCTTTCAAATAATATAACATTATCTTTGTCTTTTTTTTTTAATAAGTCACTATTGTTGACTAATTCCTTATTTCTGTTGGACACTATTTTGAGTATTTAAATAGTAATATGAAATTCCATAATAAAATAACAAACTAGATAAAATAGGTATGATTTTGGTGTCATTGTATTTCTCAATTCTAATACTAGATGACATTCACAGACATAAAGAATTACAGAATATAAAACTTATAGAGCATGTCAGTTCTATATATTTCATATATTCCCACACTCTTGATTTATGGATGAAAAAACTGAGTCTCGAGTTACATTTCTTACTAAATATCATTGGGCTGACTATTGATTCATCTGTAAATAATAGCCACAGGTCTAATTCTCTACAAGTGAGAATTGTGAGAATCAGGTAATAAAATTTTAATCACATGCTTATATGATAGACACTCCAACTGTCACTCATGTGAGAGTACTTCAAGAAGTACATGGAAAATAGATTTAAAAGAATATAAATCTTTCCATGAACTTTTTGAAAAATCCTAGAATACTGACTCAGTGAAAATAACTTTAAAAACTTATCCATGGAAAAAAGTTAGTTTAATTTTTAAAAGACGAATGTTCCATTCAAGAAATATTTTATGCTTACTTCAACATACATTTTAAGATTGTATAATTATTTTAAGTGTATAAACCATATGCAATATCTGTTTTTATTTATTGCTGAAATACATGCTTTCAAGAATTCAACAGGGTGGCACTTTCATTGAATTAAAGCATTTCCTTGAAATCATAATTTTAACAATTATAGATATGCACATGTGTAATATAAGCATTTCATTGTACTTAATTATTTTTTTAAAGTTAAGATGCTGATATTATGTAAGAACTGTTGTTTTACTTCAATCCCCAAAGTACATGATATACAAAAATGTAATATTCACAAATTCATTCAAAATCATGCACATACATTTGCTTAATCATAGTATTAAAATGATTTATCATTTGACATCTATAAAATACTCTCCTTCATTTTGAAGATGTCTCTGGAAAAGTATCACTCATGTGTCTTCTGTGGTGATTCAATATATTGTGTTCCAAGATATTGTTTAATTTACTCATTAGAGAGATCTTAAACCAGAATTTCAAACATATATCTATGAGGGGTATGCATGATCATTTATGTTTCTTTTTTAAACATTGAGATAGTAACCACTAGCTCTTCACTCTCCTAAAACGAATGCTTCATTATGCAGCTTCTGTCTTGTCTTCTGATGATAACACTGGACATGCACCAAAGGCAACTCTGAGCCGGAATTAGTGATAAAGGCCAGGTGCACACAGCAATGCTTCTGCTTATGGATCCACTGCTGCTCTGCCACCCATCAAAACTTTATACAATTCTATGTTAGCTGCTTCAATGCCTTTTCATATCTGAGAAGCCATTCTTCCTTTAAGCCTTTTATAAGTAAGTAGGTCAAGGAAAAAAATATATATATATATAGTTAGTGGAGTGAAAGAAAAAGTTTATTTCTCACTGTGGCACATAATCACTTCACATGACCTTCTGGACGTGGAGGGAACTGTTATTGAATTTAAGGAAATGTGAAATTGTTAAAAATTAGAATGTCATCTTTTTAGCAAAGTTTAATATTTTCAGTAATTTCAGTTTATTTTTCAGGAATAAGAACTGTGTCAGACATAATTCATATTAATACAAAAGATACCAAATAGCGTAGCAGAAAATGTGAAGTGAGATTTGGTTTTGTAGGTTTTGTAGATTTTAAAATACATAAATTGAAAAAATGTTTGTTTTCATTATCTTCAGGGAGGGAACCTAATTCTTTACTTCTGGCAGCATCATTAATCATAGTTTTGAAAACAGTAGGCTAAAATATCTTGACAGTTTGGGACATTATAAATATTTTATGGGCCAAGAGGAGCCAGTTCAATTGATTGCATTGGCTAACTCTAAGCGTATCAACTTAACCAGTGGGAATAAACTAGTTTGAAAAGAAAATTAAAAAATAAATAAATAAACACACTATAAAAGCATATGTACAGTGGTCATGATTTAGTTGCCCTCACTGGATTTATTATTGGTAAGAACAACCCTAAAATTCTTATTTTGGACTCAGCTGAACGTAACTGATAGAAAAGCAAGAGGTTTACTGCTCACTGAAGAGGAAATTACTTGATGGTGATAACAAACAATCATTAGCAGCATCATACTTTCTACACCCCAAAATTTCAGACTTTATACTAACAAATGTTAGAGAATACATGCCTCCATTTTATGAAAAAGTTAAGTTATAAAGACAGTAATTTTAAAATATTAATCTCTATTGCTCTTAAAGACAATTTCTCAGAAATCAGTGAGAATGGCCTAACCCTGTATTATAATTACATAACAGAAAGCACATTTATTATAATATTGTCTCCATGCTCATAAAATAATTGATTAAGTTGTAATTACTTCATGCCCAAAGTTAATTAGTAAAGTAAGTAGATAAAACATAAGTATCCATAATATTTTGAACTATTGACACAATTTTATCAGCTTTTGTTGTTATTAAAAAGTATGTTCTTACAGAAATTGATAAAATGATGGGAAGTGAATACAATTATGATCCCAAAAGCTTTGAGAAAATGAGACCTTTGATTGGTACACTTAAAAATGATTTGCCATATTACTCCATTTTCCTCCCATCTCAGGTTTTAAATCCTATGAGTTGGAAAAGAAAAATGAGCCCCTCTGTATTACTTTCTTACATAATTTTTCCTGAAAGCATACTTTAGACCATCAATGCCCTTACATAGTGGCTTATCAGAAAATAAGTCATCTGAATCTAGCGAAGGCCATACTGATGACTGTCAAGGTGGAGTTCAGGAAAAACACGAAGAAGTTGGGTCATTTATCCCACCTTTATTTTCTAAATGAAAAGTGTTTGAATATTCAATCTCCACAAAGTATTGTTCTGAGCATGTTGTTATTCTCTCAATATTACACTAAATTCAAGTAAAAAGAAAAATTTTAATGTGACACATTGGTAGTTTTTTGAACAAATTGACATATTTTCTTGGAATAAGTAAGAATATCATTGGGGAGATATAACTAATAATTAACTGAAGAATGTATACTAATACTTTAAAAAGAATTATACCCTAAATGTCTGTGGAAATGTTTGGTATTTAGTGGTGCTCTGAGGAAGTAGTATGACATCCATAATTCTGCAAACTATAGCTCTTCCACAAGAATAAGCATTAATTGCTTTTTCTATGAAAGATGCAAGAGGGATATTGACTGAGAGCAGACACAAAGACTTCACAGGAAAAAGACTGGAGATAAGCAGCAGCATCTTATAAACAGAAAAATTATATTTTAAGCAAGAAGGCAGTCTTTGATAATGCCCTTTGAGAAACAAAGCCTCTTTAGCACTGTGAGAGTTAAGGAAGGCACTGAATTTGTTTATTTATTTATTAGCACATATTGATTGCATACATTTATGGGGTACAGAGTTATGTATCAATATATGTATACAGTGTGATGATCAAAATCATGATAATTAGCATATTCATCACTGCAAAAATGCATTATTGTTTTGTGGAAAGCACTGAATTTAAATGAAACTTTTAGCAACTGCATAAGCAAAATTAAGCTTTACCTCAATATGTAATAAAGGTCCTGATTAAATTGTTTATAAGACCAATTGCCGTTGGTATAGAGTGAACACAGCTTAAGTAATGCAAAATACTGCAAATTTGGCCATTTCAGGGAAAACATACTTCCTTATAAGCCACATATAATTTTTTGAGACTATATATTTAGTCATAACTTGCAAAGCATTTCAACTTATTTTAAGTAAAAATAATTGAAAGTTTATGTCCGAATATTAGAGATACTATCATCTATCTATTTATATAACTATCAATCTATGCAACACCTATAAGTCTCTCTCTCTCTCTATATATATAATGTTTCTTTAACTATTAGTAGTTACTGTGGTATTTTCAACTAATTCTCTTGTTGATTCATATATTTCTTTTTTTATGGAAACCTAATTGATTATATGCATTTGTGGGGTACAGAAACTGACTATAAATACCTCTGTACAATATCTGATAATCATATCAGGATAATTAGCATATTTCTCATTATAATACATAATCAGTCTTTGTGTCCATTAACCAGCTCTCTCTAATCCCCTCTCCCTAACCCTTTCCAATCTCTAGTAACCACGGTTCTGTTCTCTCCTTCAAAAAGTTCAATGTATCATTGTAATCTACCTTTCTTTCTTTCTTTTTTCCTTCTTTCCTTTTTACCTTCCCTCTTTCCTCCCTCCCTCCCTTCCTTCTTTCCTTTCTGTCTTCCTTCTTTTCTTCCTTTCTGTCTTTCCTTCTTTCTTTCTCCTCCATTTATTATTGAGAATATTGTAATCTACCTTTCTTTCTTTCTTTTTTCCTTCTTTCCTTTTTACCTTCCCTCTTTCCTCCCTCCCTCCCTTCCTTCTTTTCTTCCTTTCTGTCTTTCCTTCTTTCTTTCTCCTCCATTTATTATTGAGAACATGAAGTGTTTCTCTTTCTGTGCTTGGTTTATTTCACTTAACATAATTTTCTGCAAGCTCATCCATGTTGCTACAATGGCATAGATTCATTCTTTTTTAAGGCAAATAATATATTTTCCTTATCCAGCCATACATCAATGGACATTTAGGTTGGTTCCATATCTTGGCTATTGTAAACAGAGGTGTGATGAACATGGAAGTTCAGGTATCCTTTTGACCTGATGATTTTCATTCTGTTGGGTATATATCCAGAAGTAGGGCTGCTGGCCACATGGTAGTTCTATCTGTAGTTGTTTTAAAAACCTTCATACTATTTTCCATAATGGCGGTATTTATTTGTAGTCCCACCAACACTGAAGAAGAGTTCCCCTTTCTCTGCATTCTCACCAGCATTTGTTATGCTTTGCATTTTTGATAACAGCTTGTCTAACTGGGGTGAGATATCTCCCTGTGTTTTTAATTTGCATTTTGCATTTCCCTGATGATCAGTGATGAGCATTTTTTCATGAATCTGTTGGCTATTTGTATGTCTTTCTTTGCAAAATGTCTACTCAACTCCTTTGCCCATTTTTTAATTGTATTATTTATGTTTTACTGTTAAATTGTTTGAGTTCCTTGTATATTCTGGATATTAATCCTTTGTCAGATGTATAGTTAACAAATATTATCTTCCATTCTGTAGGTTGTCATTTCACTCTGATGATCATTTCCTTTGCTTTGCAGAAGATTCTTAGTTTGATATAATCATTTATTTTTTTTTTTGCCTGCATTTTTGGGGTCTTATTCATAAAGTCTTTGCCCAGTCCTACATCCTGAAATGTTTCCCCTACATTTACATCTAGGAGTTTTTTAATTTCAGGTCTTATGTTTAAGTTTTTAATCCATTTTCAGATTATTTTGGTATCTGATGAATAGTTCAGGTCTAGTTTTATACTTCTATATATAGATATCCAGTTTTCCCAGAACCATTTGTTGAAGAAGCTGTCTTTTCCTCCATGGTTGTTTTTTTTTGACTTGGTTGAAGATTAGTTGGCTGTCAATATGTGGGTTAATTTCTAGGTTCTGTATTCTATTCGATTGGTTTTTGTGTCTGTTTTTATGCCAGTACCATGCTGTTTTGGTTACTATAGCTTTCAATACAATTTGAAGCTGTATAAATAATGATATGCCAACCTATTTGAAAACCTGAAGGAAATGGATAAATTTCTGGATACACACAATCTATCAATACTGAACCAAGAAGAAATAGAAAACATGAACAGACCAATAATGAGCAACAAAATTAAAGTAGTAATGGGTAGTCTCCCAACAAAGAAAAGCCCAGGACCAGATGACATTACTGCTGAATTCTACCAAACCTTTAAAGAAGAATTAATACCAATCTTTTTAAAACTATTCAAAAAAATTGAAACAGAGGCCATTCTCCCAGCCCATTCTATAAGGCCAACATCACCCCGAGACCACAATCAGGCAAAGATTGGAGAAAAAAAAAAAAAAAAAAAAACAAAACAGGCCAATATCCTTGATGAACAGAGATGCAAATGTCCTCAGTGAAATAGTAGCAAACAGAATACAACAACACATCAATAAGAACATATATCATCATCAAGTAGGATTCATCCAAGGGATGCAAGGATGGTTCAACATATGTAAATCAATAAACATGATATTCCACATCAACAAAGCCAAGGGAAAAAACCATATGATCATCTCAATAAAATGCAGAAAAAGCATTTGACAAAATTCAACATCTCTTCATGATAAAGACTCAACAAATTAGGTATAGAAGTATAGTATCTCAACACAATAAAAGGCATGTATAACATCCACCACCAACATCATCCTAAATGGATGATGTTGAACAGCAACAAGGCAAAGATGCCCACTCCCACCACTCCTATTCAACATAGTATTGGAAATACTTGCTAGAGTCATCAGGCAATGTAGACAATTAAGGGCATCTAAATTGGAAAAGACAAACTCGAATTGCCACTGTTTGCATATTACATGATCTTGTATATATAGAAAAGCCTAAAGACTATCAAAAAACTTTTGGAGCTGATAAATGATTTCAGTAAAGTTGCAGGATACAAAATCAATGTACAAAAATCACTAGCGCTTTTATATTCTAACAAAGAACTAGGAGAAAAAAAAATCAAGAAGATAAGCCTATTTACAACAGATACGAGAAAAATAACATACCTAAGAATAAATTTAACCAAAAAGGTGAAAAATCTCTTCAATGAGAACCACAAATCACTGATGAAATAAATTAAAGATGAAACAAAAATGGAAAGACATTCCATGTTCACTGATTGGAAGAATCAACATCGTGAAAATATCCATATTACCCCAAACAATCTACAGATTCAATGCAATCTCCCTCAAAAGACCAATTACTTCCTTCACAGAAACAGAAAAAAAATAATCCTAACATTCATATGGAACAAAAAAGACCCGAAATAGCCAAAGCAATCCTAAGCCAGAAACATTACACTATCAGACTACATATATTGGAATAGAAGAACTGTTTTGGATGTGTTTCCAGAAAATGTATAGACTAGAAGTAAATTATTATTGATGTTATGACTGATATATTCAGAATAAATATGACTCTGCTGAAACTCTGTTCATAACATATTTTTTAAAAAATCAGGAATGTACACTACAATTTTATTTTTGCATCATATATATGGTAGCAAAGATTTTAAAATATTAAAATTTTATAAACAAAAACTTTAATATTTTAATGGTAGGAGAATATTTGAGGTAATTTTTGTACAGTACTTTTAATGGGCTTGCTTCATATTTTTTTTTAATTTTCTGCAATGAAAACGTTCTAATATTGTGCTAAATCAAAAAAATGAAGATTGTGGCACCTGGAATAATGTTGATGAACAAAATCTCTAAAATAATTTTGCCTATGCAGACTTTATTAGTCCTATATACCAGTTGAAATAACAAGGAAAGAAAAGAAAGATTAATGGCTGGAACAGACTGTAAAACCAATTTCTGAGTCTAGAGGGCAGACAGTTAAAAAGATTCTTGAATGGTGGGCTTGAAGTGTCTTTAGATGATAGAGTGAGAACAGCAGTGGCAAAGTGGCAATCCAACAGGTTTTGCACTTTGCAGTCTTCATATCATTGATAATGGCAAAGACATCAGAAAGGTTTTGGTAAGATTGTCCAGATTCACAGTTATTTTCTGAAGCAGAACATGGAAGAAGTAGGAGTATAACTTTCTGGGTGGCAGAAATAGCAGCAGTTTCACATATGGAGTCTGTAAATACATGATCTGTAGTGATGAATCCTTAGAAGTTCTTATCAAGTCATCAGTCTTCAGCTCATAGGGCTTTTCCAACCCTGAGGGAAAAGGCCTGCGGCAGGACAAGTCCCAATGAGAAACTGGGCTGTCAAGTTTTAGTTCTGAAGCAGAACATGGAAGAAGTAGGAGTATAACTTTCTGGGTGGCAGAAATAGCAGCAGTTTCACATATGGAGTCTGTAAATACATGACCTGTAGTGATGAATCCTTAGAAGTTCTTATCAAGTCATCAGTCTTCAGCTCATAGGGCTTTTCCAACCCTGAGGGAAAAGGCCTGCCGCAGGACAAGTCCCAATGAGAAACTGGGCTGTCAAGTTTTAGTATTCTGTGATGCCACATCAGGAGGGTGGGAGAAAATTAGAAATGTTAGTTTGGAGAGTTGTGGCCAGACATCAAAACGAAGTAGAGAAATTGAAAATTGTTAAGGACTGATATGTTGTAAATCAAAGACAATGAACAGGACCAGAATCTGATAATCCACAGGGCCGTGCTAAGTATTTTATTAAATCATAAAATTTCTGTCTGCAGTAACACCCCCTTTTGGTCAAAGAAAATCAAAATAAGATTAAGAAGATATAACAACTATACTTTCATGAAGTTATTACAACAAGCAAACGGAAAAGTCATTCTTGGGGGGGAGGGGAGAGAGGGAGGAGGGAGGGA
>NW_007736035.1:44138-49904 GCF_000696425.1 Galeopterus variegatus
TATTTTGGTTTATTTTATTTTATTTTATTTTACTTCTCAAAATACATTGTACTTGATTTTCGTGCCCCTTTACCTGTTCCTCTCCACCCTCTCCCTCCCCCCACAATCATATCTGTGCACTTGGCTTAAATAGTTCAATGAATTTTTGTGGTTATTCCATCTTCTTCCCACCCCCCTTTATTTTTTTCTGTGTTTATTTATTTATTAATTTTTAGCTGCCACAAATAAGTGAGAACATGCGGTATTTCTCTTTCTGTGCCTGATTTGTTTCACTTAGTATAATTTTCTCCAAGTCCGTCCATGTTGTTGCGAATGGCAGTATTTCATTCTTTTTTATAGCAGAGTAGCATTCCATTGTGTAGATATACCACAGTTTCCTTATCTGCTCATCTGATGATGGACATTTGAGCTGGTTCCAACTCTTAGCTATTGTAAAGAGTGCTGTGATGAACATTGGGGAACAGGTATACCTTTGACTTGATGATTTCCATTCCTCTGGGTATATTCCCAGCAGTGGGATAGCTGGATCATATAGTAGATCTATCTGCAATTGTTGGATGAACCTCCAAACCATTTTGCATAGAGGCTGCACAATTTTTTTTTTCCTTTTTTTGTCTTTTTTCGTGTCTGGCAACGGATCGCAACCCTCAGTGTCATGCCCGTACCGGACCGGGGACCGGCAACGGGATCGCAAACCTTGGCGCCACGCCTGCACCTCGCTCAGCCAGTTAGTGGGAACCGGTCTGTATGTGGGATCCGAACCCTCGGTGGGAGCGCCGCCGTGCTCCCAANAAGGACTGATATGTTGTAAATCAAAGACAATGAACAGGACCAGAATCTGATAATCCACAGGACTGTGCTAAGTATTTTATTAAATCATAAAATTTCTCTCTGCAGTAACACCCCCTTTTGGTCAAAGAAAATCAAAATAAGATTAATCTTGATTAAAAATAAGGCTGGCCTCTCTATTACATAGGTGTATCAAGAAAAATAACCTATGAGATAAGCCTTCTTAAGTTTGCCAAATTTTTCTTTTAAGGAATGTCAGAGTGCCATTTTTAAAGATTCTTAAAAATAAGAAGACAAATCAAGAACTTGTCCCCAGATTTCACTTACAGTACCTATAAATTTTGGTGAATACCTTTCTTGTTATCCCCCAAATTTCCTATGGTTCCTGAGCCACCAGGAAGTGACCTTCCATTCTCACCTGTAAAACTGGAAACTCTGTTTGTCAGGTGTCAAGCCAGTTCCACAAATATTGACTTAGTTTCTCAAAACTATCTGGTCCTATTTAATTCTATGAATATTATTCTCAAATATGAAGGGTTTTCAAAAAGTTCATGGAAATGTATATTACGAAAAAACTATGTGTGGATCGCAAAAATGTTTTCAACCAAAATAAACTAGTACTAACTTGTTATAATATATCTGAACAGGATCTAGTTTGAGGCACTAAGAAGGATAAGACATCAGCTTTAAAAAAGCCCCTCTTAGAGAAACATCAATTCTGCTAAAATTGAAGCATGAACAAACATCAAACTGATGGGAAAGCTTGGGTAGAAGAATGGTGAAATCATTGATTCTTTAAGAATGTGTATGGGAACAATGCTCCAGAGAAATCACCAATTTACAAATAAATCCCTCATTTTAAGAAGGGGTGAAATAATGTTGAAGATGAAGCCTGCAGCAGCAAATCATCCACATCAATTTACAAAGAAAAAAATGTTCTTTGTGTCCTAACTGAAGAGGACAAAAAAGTAACAGCAGAAACAATGGACAACACCACTGATATTTCAGTTGGTTCAGCTTATGCAATTCAGACTGAAAAATTACAGTTGAGCAAATTTTCCATTCCATTGGAGCCAAAATGTTGCATCCAGGTCACCAGCGGACAAGAACAGAGCTTTCAATGGAAATTTAAACAGGTGGGATCAGAACCCTGAAGCATTTATTTGAAGAATTATAACGGGATCAAACATGGTTTTACCATACAATCCTGAAGGCAAAGAACAGTCAAAGCCATGGCTACCAAGAGGTGGAAGTGGTCCAGTCAAAGTAAAGGAAGACTGGTCAAGAGCAAAGGTCATGGCAACAGTTTTTAGGGATGCTCAAAGCATTTTGACTGTTGACATTTTGGAGGGCCAAAGAAAGATAACATTTGCTTATTATGACAGTGTTTGTAGAAAGTTAGCCAAAGCTTCAGCAGAAAAACATCTGGGAAATCTCTACCAGAGAGTTCGTCTCTGCCAAGACAATGCTCTTGCTCATTCCTCTCATCAAACATGGGTGATTTTGTGAGAGTTTTGATGTGAAATTGTTAGGCATCCACCTCACAGTCCTGATTTGGCTCCTTTGACTTCTTTTTGTTTCCTAACCTTAAAACATTTTTAAAGGCCACCCATTTTACTTCAGTTTATAATGTGAAAAATACTGCATTGACATGGTTGAATTTCCAGGACCCTCAGTTCTTTAAGGATGGACTAAATGGCTGGTATCATCCCTTATAAAAGTGTCTTGAACTTGATGAAGCTTATGTTTTGAAATAAAATTTATATTTTTATTTCTATCTTTTGATTCCATTTTTTTCATGAATGTTTTGAAGTACACTCATATTACATTCCAGTCAAAGTTCTTGGAATGGTAACCAGTGTTCCCAATTATTTCTTGTTACAAGTGGGGAAGATTGTTATTGAAACTCTGCAAATAATTATATTGCCATGAAAGCATATTAAATTTGTTTTAGTCTGTTTGTATTGCTATGACAGAAATACCTGAGACTTGGTAATTTACAAAGAATAGAGGTTTATTTAGTTTATGATTCTCAGATAGCTGCATCTGGCACAGGCCTCAGGTTGCTTCTTCTCATGGCAAACAGTGGCAGTCAGCCAGCAGGTACAAGGAGATCACATGGTGAGAGGAAGTGAGAGTGAGAGAGGAGCTGCCGGGGTCTTTTTAAACAACCAGCTCTCGTGGGAACTAATGGAGGCCCCGCACCCCCAGGGAGAGCATTAATACATTCATGAGGGATCCGCCCCAATGAGTCAATCAGTTTCCAACACTGCCTCATTGGGGATCAAATTTCCACATGAGTTTTGGAGGGGACAACACATCCAAACTCTATCAAAATTGTTGAGTTATGGATGGATTAAGAGAAAAGCAAAATGGGTTTATTATATTCAGAAAATAAAACATGATACTTGGACAATATTCTGAACAGAACCCATAATTATATTTCTTCAGTTCATTCATTCCCATGTGAGTAATTCTTATTTTGCTTCACTTTGGGTTAGTGGTCGCATGAACCCATTAGCTTCTTAATTAGATATCTGGAAGTCCTGACTTAGTCCAGTGATATAGTTTCAAAGTTATTTAAGCAATTCAATTAGAAGCCTGTGTTCCGTAATACCTGGCACAGTCCTTTCCATGGATCTGCAAGTCCCTTTTTGTTGACGATGAAGTACTCTAGCATTTAGCTGATTACAAATACTTTTGGGCAGGGAAGCTCTTGTTCCTGCCTCATATTTTCTCAAAGAGCTGTTTAAAATGATTGTTATTTTTTTCCTTCAATGTTAGATAAAACTAACCAATAAATCTATAAGGACCTAGAGTTTTCTTTATTAAAAATATTTTAAACTACAAGTTAATTTATGTAATAGATATAGGTGTATTCTAATTATCGACTTCTTAATGAGTGAGTTTTTGTAGTTTGTGTCCTTTATAAATTTTATGTATTTCATTTTTAAGCCATCAAATTTCTTCCATACTGTTTTTATAGTATTCCATTAGTATCACTTAAGTTCTATGTTACCTTTAATACTGTTTCCTCTTTCATTCCTTCTTTTGTTATTTGTGTCATTTTGATGATATTGAATCTTCCAATACATGAGCATGGGATACCTTTGTACTTTTTTGTATCTTCTTTAATTTCTTTAATCAGTGTTTTATAGATTTCATTGTAGAAATCTTTTGCCTCCTTGGTTAAATTTATTGCTAGTATTTTATTTTATTTTTTTGAAGAACGAGCTTTTGATTATATTGCTTTTCTCTAATTTTATTTTCTAATTTGATTGATTTTTTCATGGTATCTTATTTCCTTCTTTCTGTTTGTTTTTTTTTATTTAATTTTCCTTTTTTTTTTTTCTTGACTTCTTAGTTTACTGGAGGGTTTTTTTTTAACCTTATAAAAGCTTAATTTATAAGCATTTCCCTAGTAACTGCTTTAGCTGCATCCCACAATTTTTTGTATGTTGTATTTTAACTTTCATTCTGTTATTAATATGATTAAATTTTTCTTGAGGCTCCTATATTNTGGTATCTTATTTCCTTCTTTCTGTTTGTTTTTTTTTATTTAATTTTCCTTTTTTTTTTTTTCTTGACTTCTTAGTTTACTGGAGGGTTTTTTTTAACCTTATAAAAGCTTAATTTATAAGCATTTCCCTAGTAACTGCTTTAGCTGCATCCCACAATTTTTTGTATATTGTATTTTAACTTTCATTCTGTTATTAATATGATTAAATTTTTCTTGAGGCTCCTATATTACTCATGGATTATTACAGCATAGATTATTTAATTTCAAAATATTTTGGGATATTTTGGGGGTATGTTCCTTTTATTGATTTCTACTTTAATATGTTATAATATAAAAACATACTTTGTATGATTCCTATTTCTTTGTACCTGTTTGTTTTGTAGCTCAGTACATGGTTTATCTTGGTGAGTATTCCCCATACATGTGAAAAAAATTTTTATTTTAATTTTCTAAAATGGAATATTTTCTAAATCAACAAGATCAAATTGGCAGATAGCATTATTTTGGTCTTCTATGTTCCTACTGATTTTCTAATTCCTTCTTTTATCAATTAGGGAGAGTGGTGTTGAAGTTTTCAGGTATAGCTGTGTATTTGTCTATTTCTTCCTTCAGTTCTATCAAATTTTCAAGCTTAGTTTGAAATACATATTTAGGATTGTTATGTCTGGGAAAATTGACCACTTTTTCTTTATGTAATCTCTGTTTTTATTTTTAATAATAACCATTGTCTAAAGTGCTATAATATAAATGTAGTTCCTCCATTTCTTTTATGTAATGTTTACATTGCATATTTTGTTTCATCATTTCATTTCTAACTTCTCTATGTCTATATTTAAAGCATGTTTCTTACAGAAGACATTTTGATAATTATTGTTTTTTTGTAATCCAACTCAACAGTCTCTGCCTCTTTGTTGCTGCTGCTGTTGTGTTTAAGACACTTACATTTTGGTTGTTGGTAATGTCTGTATCAAACTCTGGCACTTTGGGCCGGCCCGGTGGCGCACTGCTACAGTGCGCCGCTTGGGAAGTGCGGCGGCGCTNAAAAGACAAACTCTGGCACTTTGCAGGCTGTTTTTTTATTTGTTCCATTTCTTCTTTGTTCTTCCTTCCTCATGTTCTGGCTTCTCTGGGGTGAATTGGTCATTCTAAT
Source organism: Galeopterus variegatus (assembly GCF_000696425.1). Lineage (NCBI taxonomy): Eukaryota > Metazoa > Chordata > Mammalia > Dermoptera > Cynocephalidae > Galeopterus > Galeopterus variegatus. The sequence continues at coordinate 49,598 of NW_007736035.1, forward strand.
TATCACATTATATTCCACTATTAGTTTATGTTTTTAGTGATTGACCTGAGTTAAAAATATGCATCATTAATTACTCACAGTCAAGTAATATTATACTGCTTTATATATATTGTAAGGAATTTAAAACAATGTATTTTAAGGGAGTCCAGTCAAGATGGCAGAATAGATGGTCCCCAGCATCACTCTCTCCCACAAATCAACCAATTTACAACTATAAAAATGTAACATCAGTCAAGCTGGGGCCTCTGGAGCTCAGAGGAAGAGGAGGAGAGATCTACAGAGTTCATGAAGGTGGGAGAAACCACGA
>NW_007736035.1:50515-67124 GCF_000696425.1 Galeopterus variegatus
ATGGTCCCCAGCATCACTCTCTCACACAAATCAACCAATTTACAACTATAAAAATGTAACATCAGTCAAGCTGGGGCCGCTGGAGCTCAGAGGAAGAGGAGGAGAGATCTACAGAGTTCATGAAGGTGGGAGAAACCACGATGAAAGAAAGAAAAAACTGTTCTTAGCATTTCGGGCCACAGCTGTTTTAAGGCTGGAGCTGCTAAGCACATGGAGCAGGAGCCAGTAGAAGCCACAGCTGTGCCCTTCAGATGGAGTTACTTGGAGGTGGCAGAGGAGAAGAGGGCCTTGGCAGCCCCCAGGACAGCAAGACCATTAATAGGGTTCCTGTGGACCCACACAGGAGCGAGGAGCCAGAACAACTGAAAAAAGGGGAGCCATTCAGAGGCTGGTGAGTCATCCCAAGGGTCTGGCACAGGGCCTGTCCCATGGTAAGGGTTTGGATCATGGCAGTGAGGGGGACAGGCCCATCAGGAGAACATAGGGGAACAGCAAGGATAGCTGATCTGCACCACAATCAGTGCAGGACCACTCAGAGGAGACTGTCAGGAATGCAGAATTGCATGGGGTGCAGTTTGATGAAAAAACTCAGGCCCAGATCAGAGTTTCTACACAACACAGATCCACCAAGTCTCTGGAGAGCAGGAAGTACCTATAAGGTCAACCATTAAAGCCTGAGCTGCACAAAAAGCCTTCCCTAGGGAAACAGCAGCAAAGCAGCAATTTAGTTCAAGCATACACCTCAAGTACTGGTTCCCACAGGAAGTTCCTCCATTTTAGAAGTAAGCAAAGGACAAAAAATTAATTCTAGCCCAGGCACACCACCAGCACCTTGGGGCCTGCCTGGGAACTGGAGGCTTGGAGTTGGGTACTGGACCCCACTCCCACAACCAGACAAACCATGCTAGCACCTCAGGGCCTGCCCGGTGACCCAAGGTATGGAGCTGGGGACTGGACCCACCCTACTCCAACAACCAGGCATACCACACCAGTCCCTTGGGGCCTGCCCAGGGACCAGAGGCATGGAGATGTGGACCAAACCCCCCTCCCACAACCAGGCACACCATGCCAGCACCTCAGGGCCTGCCCAGGGACCAGAGGCATGGAGAAGGGGACCAGACACAGCCCACAACTAGGCACACTGCCAGTGCCAAGGAGCATGCCAAAAACATCACCTCCATGTGGGTGGCCCACCACAGCCACCACAATAACCATGGCTGCTGAGAAAATGGCTAGGTGCCACAACCACCATGCAGATGGTCCACCAACCACTGAAGTATATTGGCACAAGGAGAGATAAAGAAAAGAAGATGTCTCTCTCCACAAAGTCCATTTCAGAGTGACAGAGGAAACATCTGCTCTATGATAATATTGGGGGACCTGATCACATCTCTCGGCATTGGACAGATGATCTAGGCAATAAATTAACAGAGTAACCATTGTTCTTTCAGAAGGAATGAAGAAATCTAGGGTAATTAGAGAGAGAAAGGGGGAGGGAAAAGAGGATGGGGAGAATTTGGACAAGGGGCATAAAGAATAATTATGATTTGTAACAATATATATGCTAGTAAAATAGATTTGATCAACATATCTCAATGTTGAACACCCAAAATATGTATAATCAATTTTGATTCAATAAATAAATTTTTTAAAATAAATAAATAAACTCCTGTTGGGAAAATGGAACAATTTGGTCAGGCTCCCCTCGCCTCGGAGTGGTTCAGGGTGGTTCGGACACATTGAGTGTATGAGTGGGGTGAGTGTGCCCACACGGTGCTGCTTTGGCTGGTGTTTTACTGCCTCGGGCACCTGCCCTGCGTGGTCATGTTTTTTCCAGACCTGCAGCTTCCAAGGACCATGTGTCCGGTTGCCTAGCTTATAGACCTTTGTGAAGGGGTCTGGTGACCCAGCTTGGTGTGTGAAGGGTTGGTGACCCAGTCTGTGAACGGGCTTGAGGGGTCTGGGAGCTCCAGACCCAGCTCTAGCTCGACCATCAGCCCAGTCAGTGCAGGATTACTGGCAAGTAAAAGAACCTGACAACTAGCCTGGTCACCTAGCTTTACAATTGGCATCACGAACAAGATTAAGAGCGAGACAATTAACACTGTGAGCAGGATTCGAGACATTAGCCTCTCAGTAGCCCTTGTCATAGCCAGGCAACTCCTAATTTCAAATTAAAAAAAAAAAAAAAAGCAACAATGTATTCTCAATTCCATTATTTCTTCTTTAAGACACTGTTGTCACATATCTTAGTTTCCTAAGGCTATAAACACTTAATACATTGCAACAGTTTTTTTTTCTTTGGACACTTAAAAATGAGTATAAAAATTTAAAAAGCCCACTAATTTTATTTTACCTTTATTTACTGTTTATTTAATTCCAAGTGCTCTTAACTTATTGCTGTAAATTTATATTTCTGTCTGGTGGCATAGTCTTGAAATCTGAAGAACTTTCTTTAGTATTTTCTTCAGTGTCATTTCATTTTAAAGTTATTAGTGCATTGTATTTTTTCTTACATGGTTTCTGGCAAGAAAATGTCCTGTAATTTTTATGTCTTTTTCCCTTTATGTAATATGTTTTATTTTCTCCTGTTGCCTTTATGATTTCTCTGTTTTGTTTTCACCAGTTTGAATATGACATACTTAGGTTTTTGTTGTTGTCTTGTTTTAACTCTGTTTGATGTTCTTTGAGCTTTGAGTTTCTTGATTTTTAGGTTTAATGTTTGTCATTAATTCTGAAAAATTGTCAGCCACTATTTCTTCAAATATTTTGTTTTGCCTTGTTTCCTGACTCTTCTTCTGATATCCTAAAACTTCATTTTACACCACTTAATATTGTCTTACACCTCTTGGATGCGCTGACTTTTTGTTTGTTTTCACTCTTTTTTTTTTTTTTTTCCTTTTTTTTGTCTTTTTTCCGACCGGCAACGGATTGCAACCCTCAGTGTCGCGCCCGTACCGGACCGGGATTTTCACTCTTTTTTTTTCTTTACTTTTCAGTATGGGTAATTTCTATTGATGTCTCTTGAAGGTCATTGTTTCTTTCCTCAGCCTTCAAGTCTACCATTGAATTCATCGAAAGCATTATCTATCTCTGCTACAGTGCTTTTCGCTTTTAGCATTTCTATTTTATTCTCTACCATATTTTCCATCGTTGTGTTGAAATGGCCCATCACTTTCATATGTTGTTTACCTTCTCTATCTGAGTCTTTTGTATACTAATCATATTTACTCAAATTCCCTGCCACATAATTCCAATAACTCTGTCAAATCCGAGTCTGGTCTATTGACTACTTTGTTAGTTGGTAGTATTTTTCTTCTCTATTTTATGCCCTATAATTTTTTTGTTGAAACGCAGACATTTTGTATAGAATGTCAGGCACAAGATTGTTTCTCTACTTGAATATGGGCATGCCTTTTCTTCTGCATGTCCTAGGGAAGAATTTGTGTTAATCTAGCTAGGAGTTGGGCTGGTTTTGAGATGTGTTATGCAATCTCTATCCCCAATGTACCCAAGCTTCTGATTGCCCTGGATACCTCATAAGTTGTGTGAAGCCTGGTTTATGAGAAGGTTTTACTTAATGAATGCTCCCCTGCAATCATCTTTAAAGGCTTTAGTTTGAGCTGTGTGTCTCACAGAGGGTTTGTCTCTTTCAAACCTCACAGAAGTACTTCAGTATTATTTTTACTCACACTTGGTAGCCTGGGATTGAGGAACAGAGGAGGTAATGTTCTCCGCTGTTCTGATTAACCCACACTATAAGTCACTATGTCCCTGGATCTCTGGAAATGTCCTTTGATGTTATACTGTTCCATGGCCAGCTAGAGTTCTGGTCCCAGGAGGTATTTCTGCTCTCCCTAGGAGTAGAAGGCACCCCTTTCCTAAATAATGCTTGTTATCAGTGCCTATTTGGGTGACAGTTTTTGATACCCTCCTGCTGATAGGTTAAAGCATTTTTAACTCCATAGTCAATATATTGAAGAATGGTTCTTTTGCAATTTTTGGCCCCTCTCACAGCACCTGATGTTCCCGTACCTAGGTTTTTTTTGGAAACAAATTTTCTCAAAACTTAACCTGCTTTTCTTTGACCATCTGTAGGGGGTCAAGGAAAAAAGTCCAGCAAGAAAGTGTAATCCTTTCCCGTACCTTTAGCTACTAGGGTTGTCTTACTCTTCAGCCTGTCTATTCCTGGCCATTGTCACTTCTTCAGCACTTCTAGCTGAATTCTTCTTAGTAGCCTGTGTCCCTTGGTGATTGCTTCCCATACTATTCTACAGGAGTCTATGCCATTTTAGATTTGCGCTTATTTGTTTGCTCTAAATCTCCATCAGCTCTCTGATGGGTTCAGGCAAAGTAAAAGATCTGCATTTGGCCTGTATTTTTTGTATTTTTTTTTGTAAGTGTGGAATAATGCTCTTTACACTTCTATATACTACCGATATGAAACCAAAAATAAATATAATCCATGTAAGGTCAGCAATTCTGCCCTTTAAATCAGAATTTTAAAAATGTACAATTGTTCAAACATTTAAAATTGTTCTATTTTCCCAATATCACTCAATAAAAAAACCACATATTTATATACCAGAAATAAGTACAAGCACTAAAGAGACAAATTTCCTAAAGTGAACATAAGAAGTCCTAATACTATACCAGATCCTTTAACTCCCTGTTCTGATGTGGAATAATATTTTGAAATATATGAAATGAAATATATAAACATGTAAAATATAATGAAATATATTTTATCAGACTTATAAGAAGTTTCTTCATATGACTCATTCCTAAGATCATGAACTTTAGCGTAACACATTATGGCTGGGCATGCAGTGAAGAAATAGTTCTGATGATGTTGGTACACATCCTAATATAACCAGTGGATGACTGTTGCTAACACTCATATGAGCTTCTGAAAGTCCCTTAGAATAATGTGGATTATTGTAAAAGAATTTAAAAATAAAGTACAAAGAAAAATCTGAGTAGGTACATCAAAGGAGATAAGAGAAAAATCATAAGCAGTACAAATGAAATGTTCTGTGTTTAAATAAGGCATTCTAAATATCCAAATAATATTTTCTCTAAAGAATATTGATTTCCCCTTCCACCTACCCATTTTTCTTTGGGTCTTGTGCATAGAAGCAAGTATCATTTAGATTGTTCTTTGTCTTTTGAGACCAATGAGAAATATCGTAATGCAGAAATGTCCACTTTACTTTCTCATAAATTTACTTGTTTTACAGCCTTATCTTTCACCCTGACTCATTATATAAATATGTTTAAATATATTTTGCAATATTTTCCCCAGGCACTTTAATTCAAATTCCTAGAAGCAGTATATATTTCAAAGAAAGTCCTATACTTAAGAAAAATAATTGTTCATTAGAAAATTTTACTAATTTACTAATTAGTTTTTGTTATCCCTCCTACTGGTAGATTTAAGCTTTTTAACTCTCTAGTCAAGAGACTGCAGAATGGTTCTTGTGCAAATTTTTGCCCCTCTTAAGGAATCTGTTATTTTCTTACCCAGGATTTTTTTAGGAGACAAATTTTTATTTTCTCAAAGCTCATCCCCCCTTCTCTGTGAGCTTTGCGGGGGAGGAAAGGCAGGGCCAAGGGAAAAAGACCAGCAAGAAGCTGCAGTCCTTCCCTGTACCATATCAAGGTGCCATATTTTCTTTAAATATTTTATTTTTAGGTTTTAGCATAGGTAAGCACATTTATATGTTTTGAGATTTATAAGCGTGTTATTTTTAAATTTTATAATCATATTATCTTTAACAAATTGAAATATATAAGAATTTAAAGTATTAACATAGTAAATAAATTTAAAGTTAGTGATGATATGAAAAACCAATGCTTACACACAGATTTTATGTCTTAGTTAATATATTAAGTAATTATATGTGTACTAAATTTTTTAATTTTAAAATTAATCCGATAGAATCAGTCAATTATTACCATCCTCATTTTATAGAAGAGGAAATTAAGGAATGGAAGATTCAAAGCCACCTAATTAATAAGTGTTATGGTCATAATTTAATTCCCGGTAATTTATCTCCATTGTTTATACCCTTAATGACAAAGCTATAAAACCTGCATGCATTCTTTTGGGAAAAAAGAAGAGAAAAGATCAGTATAATGTATATTAATATATGTAGATTTCACACACACAGACACACACCCCTTCAAAAATAATTTAGAATCATAATCACAATAAAAATGAGTCCTTAGTGATGTTGGGGAAAACTTCAGTTTTAGTATCTTTATTTCTTTATTTAAATATTCCCAAAAATGTTCCTTGTGAAGCCTCCATTTTAGTACACCATTGGATCAGCCTACTTCCTTATTTTAAGTCAATGTTGGGTGTAATACAGATACATTTTATTGATCTGTGTATTTTAAGTCTTGGTCTTAAGTAAAAATTATCTTCAAGGACTTATATCTTGGAGGTATCCAAGTATTTAGCTTTTTTAGCATTATTTTTATATTTTATATAACTTTATTAGTTATATATATATTTTTATTTTTATATAACTTCATTAGTATTTATTAGTATACTATTTAGTATATCATTCAAGTTGCCTTTAGATAAACAAATAGACATATAAATTCCTACACATAAGCATTTAATTCCTGGCTTCACTAGATGTTTTTAATTACAAGTAAACTTTTAAATTTCTTGTTATTACTTCAAATATGCTCATTCAATAAAATAACCATCATCTAAGTGAAGGACACTAATAATGAATATGGCATGTATGCTCTTCAAGAATAGTAATTGTAGAGTAGGGAAATAATAATTAAATTAGCAAATAAAGTACAATGGCAGAACAAATACAATAGGAGGTCTCTGAGGTCTTTAACATATGCTAGAAAAGAAGAATGTCCACCTATTTTTGAAAAGACACTCAATGTAGCACTGAATGTTAAAAATATAATATAACATAAATAAATAACAAATACAAATATAACTATCACCTATAAATATTTTTATATTGAAATTAGATAGTAGCTAAATATATAAGTATTCTCTGGTGCTTTAGGTATAAACTAAATATGTCATTTATCATTAAATTTCCATCATCTTAAAAGTTCCCTTTTAGCCCTTTATAATTGTATCCTTCTCCACTCCAGGCCCTGATAACCTATTAACTTATGGTTGTACCTATAGTTTTGCCTTTTCCAAAAACTTAGATGAATGTGATCATAGAGTATGTCACATTTTATGCCTGGAGTCTTTACTTAGCATAACGCTTATAGCGTTTATCTATGTCATTGCAGGTATGAGTGGTATGGTCCTTTTTATTACTAAGCAGTGCATTGTATGGATGGACTACATTTGTTTCCTCTTCTCCATACGTGGACATTAGGGCATTTCTAGTTTGGCAGTTATTAATAAAGCTCTTATATACATGTACAGCTGTTTGTGTGAAAACGTGTAATCATCTCTCATAGATAAACACCCAGGAGTCGGATACTTGGGCCATATGATAAGGGTTTATTTAATTTCATAAAAACAGAACAATTATTTTCCTCAGTGTCAAGAACATTTAAAATTCCCACCAGGAGGATATGAGAGTTGCAGATGCTCTGCTTTTTTTCCTTGCCGGACCTTGGTACTTTCAGTATTTTGTTTGGCTTGTTTAATTTTCCCATTCTAATATGTTTGTAGTGGTATCCCATTGCAATTTCAGTTTGAATTTCCCTAATGAGTAATGATGTTAAGACTCTTTTTATGTGCTTGTCGTCCTTAAGTCTTTTAGAATTATTTGTTCAAATTTTTGCCAGTTTTATTTGTTGTATGTTTTGTAATTATTATGTTTTGAGAGTTCTGTATATTTTCTGGGTACTAGATATTTATCATTTATGTGTTTTACAGATACTTTCTCCCACTCTGTTGTTTATCTTTTTCTCATTTTAATAATCTGCCTTTCATAGCACAATTTTTAGTTTCAATGAAGTCAAGTTTATCAATATTTTGAGTGGATTATGTATTTGGCATTCTATTTTTGAAATCTCTGCATAATCCTATATCACAGTTTTTCTCCTATACTTTCTTATAGAAATTTTATAGTTTCAAATTTTACATTTTGGTGTGTAATTCATTTTTAGATAATTTTTATCTGTGGTGAGACATGTGGATTGAAGGTTATTGTTTTGCATATGTATATCCCATTTCTTTCCATACATTTATTGCAGTGTATCTTTTCAATACTGGAATATCCTTGGCAACTTTGTAAAACAAAAACAAAAACAGAAAAAGAAAGAAAGACCATATATGTGTGCATCCATATTTGAACTCTATTCTATTTCATTACTCCATATGTCTGTCCTTATGCCAATACAACACTGTTGTGCTTACCATAGCCTTTATCTGGATTGCAGCCTTGTTTTGCAGTCTTAAAATCAGGTAGTGCAAGCCCTCCAAATATGTTCTTTTCCAAAATAGGCTACTCAAGGTCTTTTACTCTTCCATAAATTTTAGAATCACTTTCTTGACTTCTACAGGCAGAGAGAGAGAATACTATGATTTTTATGTTTATTGTGCTGAATGCCGAAATGAATTTGGGAGAAATGATATCTTACAAATAACAATTCTCTAGGTCAATGAACATCATACATCAGTGAAATTTGGCATTCATCCTGGTTAGAATTCTCTGAACTTTATATATTTTTATGCATTTTTATTTATTTTTGATTTTTTCAAAATAATTTTGAAATATCTTACAACTCCTTACAAGTCTTGGATGTTGGCTTTTTTTTGTTTGTTTGTTTGAATATTTTATACTGGCCTGTCTTCACGTCCTTTCTTCAGCCCTGCCATTTTATTTTTTATAGTCCTTCTTTTTGCTGAAATTACGTATCTGTTCATGTATGCTGAACACTATATCTTTTACCATATTAGAGCTATTTTAAAGACTCTGATAGTTCCAACATCTGCATCATTACCATGTCTTATTCTCTTCATTGTTTATCCCCCTTTTTTTTTTTGTGGTATTTGATGCTTCTGTATTAAATGATAAACATCATGTGTAGAACAACAGAAGCTGAAACAAATGTTATCTAATTTTAGGAATACTTCCTCAGCTTGGCTAATACTGTGGGAAAATTAGTCAGTCTATTCAAGAGTTCATCTGGATTTGGGATTTGTTTTGTTGTTGCTATTGTTATAATGAGTGTACCTCAGACTTCAAATTTCTGTACTGGTGGGTTGATGTTACCTCATACTGAGGGTTTGGACTAAGGTCCCTAAAGGTGTTTTTCTCAGTGATTGCTCTACACTCTTAGTTTTCAACCAACCTTATACACTTGTGCTTCATTGTGGGTCAGTCTCCGTGGTCTCTATCCTCCCTCCCTGTAGTAGACTTCTCTTTTTGATAAGTCTATTCCAGGCTCATGTTAAGCCTTTTTGGCATGGCCTCAGATGGCCTAAATTTTAGGCAGCCCTATGGTCCTGGGCTGTGGGGAGTGGGATTTTTCAGGGTCCCAAACCCTGCGTTGTTTCTGAAGTTGTACTTGGCAGATTTCTGCCTCTTTCCCATCAGTGGCTGATCTCAGGTTGGTATTGATACAAGATCCTGGGCCAATTAAGTTTTTTGAATCTCCTCTAATGCCAGAGAGTTTTCTCTTCTATCCTTTCTCTACAGTGAGTTATTGCCTGTTGGTTAAAGTGTATTTTCTTCCCTCAGAAGCTTTAGGACTTTCTATTTGTAAGCTATTAGGAGTGATATTTTTTTTTTCCTTTTTTTCCCCTTCATATTCCCAAACATCACCAATCACCTCCTGCATTTTTGCAGCATTGAGCAAGGTTCTCTCTGGCATCTTCCCCTGACCCCAGTCTTACTTGTAAGTAGATGCTGAGGGCCAAAAAAATAATAATACTTCTGTATAGAGCCACTAAAATTTACACATTGAAATGATACCCTAAAACTTGGTCTTTAGTTTTGGATAAAACTTATCAGTTTATCCTCTTCCTCCTATGCTCTTTAGTAAAGTAAAATGTTCATATATTCTGTTTCTTCTTGATGGGGCTTTTCTCTTTTAGGAATTTAGATTACTTGGTTTTCTTGTTCTCTTCTGGTTTCAGAAATTCAGGTTACTTAATTGCTCTATGGTCACTGGTAGATTCCATGAGGTCGCAATTTTATAATTTATTTTTATTGTTAGAATTAGAGAAATCTTTTTTGCAGCTTCTGCATCCATAATGTAAGCAGAAAATTGTAGATTATTTTTTTTCATTTCCAGTTTTAATTCCATCACCAAATTCTTTGAATTTTATCTCCTTCTTAAATTAAATGATAATTTATTTTTATTTTTAATTGTAAATTGACAACTTATAATTGTATAAATTTATGGAATACAAACTGATTTTATAATCTATTACTGCAATGTGAAACAATTAAATCAAGCTAGTTAACATATCCATCACCTCAAATGCTTAACGTTTTTTGTGGTGAGAACATTTGAAATCCACTCCTAGAAATTTTGAAGCACACAATACTTTATTATTAACTATATTTACTCTGCTGTGCAATCGAACTTAAAAAAGAAAAACTCCTTCTGTTTAACTGATACTTTTGTTGATTTGAACAACATCTCCTATTCACCTTGGGATGATATAATCAATGCGTATTTTTTTAAAAAAATCATTATTTCCATACATTTTAATCATTTTCTGCACTACTAGTCAAAGAAACTGAATTTAAGAAATAAGGTCAATTATGGGCCACGTGATTCACGAAAATTTCATAGCAAAGATGAGACCTGTGCTGTCATTTGAACTAAAGGAACTTTATGTTAGAGCAACATACTATAAGAATAATACACGCAAATCATTTAGAACACTTAAAGGTTAAATTACTAACTAATACTTTCCTTGACTTATCTTTTCTAAACTGCCTCCCTGATGCTGAAACATCGTTCTTTGAATACTAGCTATTTGTGGCCAGGAGTTCCACAATATGTAATGAGGCATTATTCTCATAGTGGTTATGCACAGGAGTTTTGGCATTTGGCTGTTTGGGTTTGAATTCCATATTTAGTAACTGTTTGACTTTCTGCAAACTTCTTAACTCTGCTTTAGCTTTTTCACTTATTAAATGGAAAAAGTAATAATTATTTTTCATATTTGCATTAGTTGATATACTACAGGTAAAGTGCTTAGAAAAGTACCTGAAATTTAAGTTTTTGTTTCTAATGTTAAAAATGCATGATAAAAATAATTAAATGTTATTTATCTATTTTGTAAAATTTTGAAATATTGCAACTATATAATGTTAATGAGGAAAGAGCAAAGAAGCATTCCAGCTTCAAAAAGAGACCTTGGATTTTGATGAATCTTTTCTAGAAATAAATTGTGGTAGGTATTGAGCAATGAGGGTTAGGATCCTCTGTGTTTGTTTTAAAACAAATAACAAAGGAAGTTGAACAGACTATATACTTGATAAAGAATAAGGATAAGTGTACAAAATGAAGTTAATGTAGAATAGTATTCTCAATCAATATTTATTTATTTTGGTGCTTTTTATATGCCAGGCCCTCAAGTAGCTCATCTATTGAGATGGACAATGATGAAAACAAGTTGTAGTTACAAATAATAATAATAATAATATGCCATGATGTGATATATATTTGGCTGCTACTGCACTTGTTGGGAGTTTAGGTTAATAAGGGTATTATAGAAAAATTATTAATACCTAGAAAGCCCGCACACTGAATGTACAGGACAAGAGCAAAACCACATGAGCATGTTTATTCAAAACTCATTCTTAACTCCATAACCAGGATCTCCTTCAGCTTGCGAGAGCATTGTAGGAGCTATTCTAGACACCATTGTAACCTATTCTTCTCACTTTCAGGCAGCGTGCCTTTAATGTTGGAGGTACCACATTTCTATCCTCCAATCTACTATGCTTGGGCAATTGCCTCTTCAGGCCTGAGAAATATGGGTTTATCTTTTAAATGAAGAGCATCAAAGAACAGCACAATTTATGAGTTAAGTTTAGTATACTAATACATAAACACCCTCACTTTCTATAATCCTGTTTTTATCTCTATTCTTTATAATAGGTCAGAGAAAATTACCACACTTTTTAATATATATACTCATGGAGTTCTGTTCAATCTTACTCCTCCATTTTTACCACACTTGATAAGAGTACTTCAGCCAAGCTATTTGCACAGAGTATATGGCTCTCAGGTAGACAAGGCAAAGCAGAAGATTCCAGAGAGAGACAGCATAATATTAAAGTAGGAATGATGTGTTCTAGAAAAACAAAATAAAGCAAAAAGTAGTTACTTCAGGGTTAAAGGGGGGACTTTGTACATGTGAAGATGGGTGAAGATGCAGCTATCAAGATAAGAGGGGTTAGTTAGAAGACATGGGCGACAGCGCAGGCTCAGTTTTCTAGAAAACAGATGCCAAAGCAAAAATATTCCATATAAATCCTTATTGGTGCATACAGTCTCAAAAGAAATGAGGGTAAAAAGAGAGTGAATTAGGGGAAAAGGGAGAACAAATATGAAGAGTACATTACCTGGGTGGTCATAGATTAACAAGTGGAATTGAAGGCCTGGTCTCCTGTGTGGTGGCTACCAGTGGTGGTAGGACATCCGTTTGCCCCATATCCATGTAAGTCAGAAGTTGACTGTGTTGTATTACCATCACAAATCCTAAACAGTGACAATCATAAAATATTACTCTCAGCATGCAGGTCCACAGGCCTCTCAACATACTTCACACCAGCCATATATCCTATGGGAGAATCCATCAACCAGTACCTTTTGTTTTTCAGTCTCCCTTCATTCAAAGTTCATACCAAGGGACCTTGACTTCCCTATATTTGTCACCCAGAAACAGTGAAATCTGAGCTCCCACAGCTGTCTCTCCACCATGGGCCTGCCTAGTGCACAGGCCTAATAGTCTCTGTGCAAATAGGCAAAACATACAGAGTCCCCATCAGTAGCCATAATGCAGTCAGTAGAAATGACCTGGCTTCAAGACCTCGGGGAATGCTCAAGCGCTTGTTCACATTGCTCCACCTTAAAATAAGGCAAATAAATTTGTAGGTCTGGGATGTTGCAAACTGAATCTGATAAATGTACTACTCATGAGATTTCTAATTTTAGTCTCTTGACAAGATGAACAATTACCTACTTTAAGCAAGACAAGTAGCTGATATTGTTAGTTTTTTGGATGACTGTAATAATAAATTTAATAAGACAAGGTATTTTAAATGGAATGTGTTGATAACCAATAGTTCTGACAAAGTGAGAAGTTTGAAATCTACAACAGAGCTCCAGTGGGTATTACTTATAATATGCAGAATGTGAATAGGCCTACATTTAAAAGAAAGCAAGAAAATATACAGTTTTCATTCCAGCAACGTATTCAGTCTTCCACCTTTAAACTTTGTATAATGTTCCTGGTATTTGAAGACAAAGAACTTTGGCATTTTTATGGATAGATACCAGAACAGACTGCAACCTCTATGATTATTGGTGTAAACAAAAGGAAAAAAAATCATCTAAATTCAATTCTTTATACAAATCCTTTAGCCGACTATTTTATTTTGGTCTATGTTACTTAAGATATTATGTTAGTTTTTATGAACAATCAGCAGTTCCTGCCCTTAAAAAGTTTAGTGTGTAGGAGAAGAATACACCTAAAATGCAATTTATTATGAGTAAAGACAAAAATGTGGAAAGAATGAATCATCTAATAGGCACAGTAATAAGCAGTTGAAAATAGAAATATCAAAACAAACAGAAATTAGAATGCAAGTTAAGTATACAACATCAAGAATGATCTAACATAAACTGAAGAACTAGACATATTTCTTGAAAATTAATGATGTTCACTAATAGCTAAGGTGGAGAAGACAAGATATTCATGAATAAGGAAAATTTTTACCAAATAAACAATGTATGAGGTGTTTTAGAGGAACTGTGATCAATTTACTTGAGTGAAGTATGGGTGCAGGTAGTGGAACATGTAATATTCAAAACAAATCACTTGAAAAGTATTCTAAGCAGCTACATAATACCCAAAATTGAAAGCTTCTGTGCCATTGACTCAGAAATACAGAGAAACAGAGCATTAAAAATCATGAAAAGAAGTGAAACAGCTAACAGCATTATCAGTGAAATCTGCAAATGAAGGCAGAGTTTGTGAATTCATATTTTACACATTATAATTAAACAAATCACAAATTAAAATATTCATGAACAGTTCTCAAATGTGAAAATATGTGTGTATGATTCAGATGGAGACCTCGTTTATTTCTGTATTTTAAAGTTAGTATTTTAAAAGTATATTTTAGTGGTTTAACAAGAATCTGGTTGAGAGTTTTTAGATCATTGCAATATGAACCACATAAAAATTTAAGCTATTTAACGGCAGGTTGATAAATATGTCTTAAATTTCTTTTTATCACAAGAAATCTGCTGCTATTATGTATTAAACTATGTAAAGATACAGTGAGTTATTTAAGATCCTCATGCCTGTAGTCGGAATGTCTTTATACATCCATTCCAAACATGTAACAGAGGAGAAAAGCAGAAAAGAGAAATCAACTTTTTAAAAAGACTATACTGAAGATGATAGGATTTTTTTAAATTTTCCTTTTTATTACTTCTAACAAGGATATGGAGCCAAACTTCGATTCTATCAAATAGTGATAGTATCTCATCATATTTTAGTATCGCACTTGCCACGGATTTCTTTTTTCCCTTTTTAAACTGTTCCATTAGCGTCACACCTGAGTTGAATCAATCCGCCACAATGACAGCTTTAAGTGTTAAGATTTGAATTAGCATTTTGAGACTCTCTTTAAATGACACATTGAATCTACATATTCTACAATAACATGCAAATATTGAATTCAATAATAGAGTCTCCTAATGCAAATATTGCCAAATATTTTTTTACATACTAGAAAAAGTCAAAGTATACTGAAACAAATCTTCCTTTTATAAGATCAATTATGTAGACATAGACTACATAGTTTTTATTTCAGTTTATACCTTATTTCTATTTTTATATTCAGAAAATAATAAACAGTTAATATTTGTTATTCCTTTCATCTTTTAATAGCAAAGTAAGATATCCAATAAAATATATTTTGCGTACTAATAATATAGCAGTCAGTATAAATATAATCTATTATTGATATATATTGCTAATATATTAATAATCCATATATTATTAATGATATATTGTTATTCCACCTTTCCCCTTTAGAAAACTGTACTTAGAATAACTACTAAAATTAAATTATGATATATTAGCTATATATTTCATGGAATATTATTTTATTTAAATTATTTTGATCAAGGATATATTTCATTAAAATAATTACTATCAAATTAAAAGTCCATGTAATAAAATGAAGATTGATGTTACAAAATAATATAGAAAATTAAGGTAATATGTATTTTGGTGATGAAATGGGTAATGCTATTGGGAAAGTTGTAGATCTCAGATCTCGGGTTCAATTTATTTTAGACCCAATATTTCATGTTCTGGAACAATCATTGAAAACACTTTCTCCTGCTGCTATAAAAAGGGTTCTATAATGGTTTTATATTAGCATTTGATCAAAAACTATTATTATTCTCCTATTTTTCATACTGATTTTTTTTTTTTTTTTTTTTTTTTTTTTTTTTTTTTTTTTTTTTGCCGTTAAATAGTTCAACTGGGGACCATGTCTAATGTGTACACATTACAGCAGCCTCAATCTTGGCAAACACGAATTTGGCATAAGTAAATGTAATTTCAATTTTAGTAGTTTTAAACTTGTCTTATAAATAGTCAGGTCTGACTAAGAAGGAAATCTCATGAAATGGTAAATATAAAAACTTTTCTAGAGAAGGAAAATAAAAATAGTATAGAACACAATTTCACACCTGAATGCTCCTAAATGTTCAAATTGTGTTTAAAAAAACTGTATGCATTATTTTAAAGATGTATAGTATTTTCTTAAATTATTAAAAGAGTGTAACCAGAATTACTGTGGAATAGCATATTCTTCTCTCTGAAAATTATTGCAGTTTTATAACAAATTATTACTTCATCTGAATTTAGTCCAAGCTGCATTGTCTTTCCCATCTGTAAATATCTCCAAAAGAATATACATCCAGCTCTTTCTATAGAAATCTTGACCACACTGCCTGATCAGGGCATATCTAGAAACTTTCCCAGTACCTAGAACTTGCAACTACTGAAAACTCTGCTAAATGGATTCAGGAGAGATTGTCTGTTTTGACATGGGAGTTTACCAACAGTGTTAACATTGGAACTATCTTCAGGTATTTGGGATGCAAAAGAAAAAGAAATACTCAAATTTCTCTATCTCTTTTTTAAAAAAGTGTTACTTTCTTCTTTGAAGACAATGCAGAATTTAATTAAGCAGTATTATTTTATTTTCAGTTAAATATTTTCATATCACAGTGGCCAGTCACTTACACGGATTTAATCATTTCTACATGTTACATGGAAAACACTCGTATCTTGTTTTATATTTTGTCCCAACCCGCGGGATATTCATTGCAGACCCTGGAGGGGGGAGTGGGAATGGGATGGAAGCAAGAGACTCGAGAGATGGGAGAC
>NW_007736035.1:68753-69650 GCF_000696425.1 Galeopterus variegatus
GTAAAAATCCATTGAGCCCAGTCCAAAAGGGATTGTCAGCCAACTGTTTTCTTCTTTTTTCAAATCCTCTTACAGTTGTTTAATGCGATCATGCACTATTCCAGACTTGTTCGCATCAAAACAGCATTTTTCCTGTAAAGCCAAACAGATACCTCCCTGCTCTGCAGTTAATAAATTGAGACCTCTGCAATTTTGTAAAACTACTTCTGCTAAAGAATCCAATTGGTCTTGTAAATCCTGAATAGTCTGAGAAAGAGTCTGTACATCTGAAATTAATTGTTTAGATAATTTGGTATATTGGGATATAGAATGTGTAAGACCAGCAGTTCCAGTGGCTAGTGCAGCAGTAATTCCTAATCCAGCAAGCAAAGGAATAAATTGTACAGCTCTCTTTGCTCTTCCTGCTATGTGTTCAAAAGTGGGGATGGGTACAGGCTCAGTTTCCGGTATAACATCAACGTCAGGAAGAAGAAGGGCCAAGACACATAATCCTGTTCAGTTAGTGAGCAGCTGAGTATAAGCTCGATTGCTGCCACAGACAAAAACTGAACTATTATGAGCACATAANATGGATGATAGGTAAGTTGAGGAAATAGGGTATCATGCATTTCCTATATTTTTTCTTTCACTTAAGGGCTCTGGATTGATCTTGTGGTCCACCTCCGTCAGACATATGGATAGAGGGAGTAATAGACCAGCATACAGGCTTTCCTAAGGGTCCCAAACAGGGAGCTTGGGCATATTTATTAGAGGCAAGCCCCACTGTAGATGGAGGGTCAGCAAGATCCCCTCCAAATGTTCATTCATAATTTCTGGTTAGGATAGCAGTAAAATAAGTCTGATTATTTGAGATACACAATTGATATGAACCATAACAAGTACTATGTAATGTTTCAA
>NW_007736036.1:0-1005 GCF_000696425.1 Galeopterus variegatus
CCCGTCCTCCTCCCGCTTCCCTCTCTCTCATACACACGTGCATGCACACACACATGCACACACACGTGCACACACACATGCACACGTTCATCCCTCTTCGTCCCTCCCTCTCACACACACAAAGGCACACGTACCTCGTCCCTCCCACAGAAGTGCACACGCAGCACACAGCCTCACATCTTACACACCTGGCTCTCCCCACAAGCGTGCACATGTGTGTGCCTGCAGCTCATGTACAGAAAGGCCTGAGGGTCTCTTCCAAGTGCCTCAGCCCACAAACCACCCCCCCAGCTCAGCCCTTTCCAGAAACTCACACATGCACGCGCACACACACACACACACACACACACCCCACCTCCCCTAAGTCTTCTCTAGGAGTTTTTAGCCCTCAATCGGCTCTGATGATTTTACACACCCTACAGCGCAAACTCCCTCACCCCCCATAACCCCATGNGCTTCCATACTTGGGTTTCAAGAAATAATGGTTTCTTAATTGGGACAAAACAAAAAGCTTGTGAGATTACTGAGAAGGGAAAGCACATGACCCATTCAGTCCTCCCATCCTTTACTTGTGGCGTCTTGATTGGGTACGTGTGTCTCTGGAATGAATACTTGGAAAATTGCAGCTACAACCCCACAGGAATGGGTTTTCTGTTCTAATCCTTCACTTGGGTGTTTCTTCGTGGTTTACCTGACGAAAGGGCCCTGTGGACCACTGGACGTCCTTTGGTTTTTTGGTGATTGCTGGTATGGGATGTGAACCGTGTTTCCAGGGGGTAACTGGCCAATCTGTCTGGGACAGAGATCCAATTTTATTTACTGTCCCAGAAGCCAGGGAGGAATCACTAAATGCCTGACTGTGTGTACTGTTCTCTGCGAGAAAGACCTTGGTGCAGAGGGGACGCCTTTCCCTGGCCTGTGCCTGAACTGCTCTCAGGAAGGGGAAACTGCCTTTGATTGGGAAAACTCCAGGATCAGCCACTTGGGGGTGGAAAGGGAAGCCCG
>NW_007736036.1:1068-6691 GCF_000696425.1 Galeopterus variegatus
CAACGGGATCGCAACCCTCGGTGTTGCGCCCGCACCTCGCTCAGCCAGTGAGCGGGAACCGGTCTGTATGTGAGATCCGAACCCTCGGCGGGAGCGCCGATGCGCTCCCAAGCGGCGCACTGTAGCAGTGCACCACCGGGCTGGCCCATCGCTGGACTTTTGACATCACCTCCTGCCTCTCCTTGGCCTCCCCCAAGGCTCGTCTCCACCAGCAGCCAGAGGGATCCTGGTCAACCTAAGCCGGATCACGCTGCTCCTCTGCTCCAAGCCCTCCGCAGCTCCCGTCTGGGTCATGGTGGCCTTATGATATCGGTGGGCTCGGCTCCCTGGGCTGCCACCAAGCATATGAGTCCAAGGTCTATACAAGACACAGAGGCAAAGAGAAGGTCAGAGCCAAAGTCCTACGTCTGCACGGGCACCTCCATGGTCTCCTGGACCTCGTCTCTTACTTCCCCTCCGTTTGCCCCTGCCAGCATGCTGTCCTCAACATTCCTGCCCCAGGGCCTTTGCTCCAGCTGCTTCCACTCCCTAAGCTCTCTCCTGGCCAATATCTGCCTGGCCTGCCCCTCACCTCCGTGAGTCTTTTCCCACTTCCTCGGCCAGGCCCTTCCTTACTGCCTCTCCAGCCAGACAGTCCCCACCTTTCCTCCCTGGTCCTCTTCTAACATGCCACCCATTGCATTCTAACTTTCTGTATTGTGTGTCTCCCCTCACTAGGCTAGAAGCTCACAAAGGAGGAGGTTTTGATCTATTGGGCTCACTGATGTATCGCAGTGCCTGGCAGATATTAGGCACTCAATAAGTCTTTAATGAATGAACGAGCGAGTGAAGCCTTGGACGAGTTATCCAACCCCGCCGTGCTTCTGTCAGGCCATCTAGAACCGGGCTTGGCAAACCTTAGCATGTGTCAGAATCACACACAAAGCTGGCTGAACACCGCTAGGCCCGACTCCAGAGATACTGACCCAGGGGGTCTGGGGAGGGGGTGAGGTTCGGCATCTCTCAGAAGCTCCCAGGCGTTGCTGATACTGCTGGCTGGTCTGTATTTCACTGCTCCCTGGGGCAGGGGGAGGCAGGCAGGGCCCTGCCCAGGACACAGGCCCTGGAGGAGCACAGCCCCTCCCTCCTGCTGCGTGCCCCACACCTGCCAGGGGCTCCGACAAGACTCTGCCAGGAAACAGCAGAAGTGCCCTTTATGCACAGGCGACAGGACAACAGTGCCAGAGCGTGTGTATTTCCTCCGAAATAAAGAGACGCATCATCCACCCTCCTCACCCCCTGAAAACCCAACTGTGTTCACTTTAAGAAAGGTCACGTGGATCCCACACAGACCTGAGTCACACCCGAGTAGCACAGGCTCTGAATCTCACGTGCACTCTCCCTTCTGCTTTCTAATCTCTCCTCCCCGTCCTCCTCCCGCTTCCCTCTCTCTCATACACACGTGCATGCACACACACATGCACACGTTCATCCCTCTTCGTCCCTCCCTCTCACACACACAAAGGCACACGTACCTCGTCCCTCCCACAGAAGTGCACACGCAGCACACAGCCTCACATCTTACACACCTGGCTCTCCCCACAAGCGTGCACATGTGTGTGCCTGCAGCTCATGTACAGAAAGGCCTGAGGGTCTCTTCCAAGTGCCTCAGCCCACAAACCACCCCCCCAGCTCAGCCCTTTCCAGAAACTCACACATGCACGCACACACACACACACACACACACACACACACACTCCACCTCCCCTAAGTCTTCTCTAGGAGTTTTTAGCCCTCAGTCGGCTCTGATGATTTTACACACCCTACAGCGCAAACTCCCTCACCCCCCATAACCCCATGGTCTGCCATCCCCGCTCCAAACACCTGCTGTGAGCCTGCTCTGTCCACCTGGCCTCCTTTCCCCCTCCATCCCTCAGGCCCAACACTGGGAGTACAAATGTGTGCAGAGAGCAATTAGGAGGTGGCATTGCAGGATGAATAGAAATCATTTCTGCAGGTGCTTGGGAACCATCATTCTGCTAGTGTGCAAAAACACCTACAATACAGCCTGCATACACTGGACCCTGGACAATCAGAAAGGAGAAGCTGCAGGCCCTGCCTTCAGGGAGCTCACCAGCCAGTAGCAGGGGTGGAGGGGTATCCTTGGGTGTTAGGTGCTACAACACAGTCACTAGGGGCCGAGGGGCCCAATAGTGGTCACCAGATCTACTTGGACGGTCACAGAGGAGGGAATGCTCAGTCTGGGCCTTAAAGAATGAGCATTCATTTGGCCAGACAGGCAAGGGGACAGAGACCTAAAGTAACATGCCTGCTTCGGGGGAACCCCCAACTGTTTTGTGTCATCAGAGCAAGGCAAGGACGTGGAGGGAAAGTGGAGGAGGTGAGACTGGAGAGGTAACAGGGACCTCATCATCGAGGAGCTGGTGCCAGACCATAAGGTGCTTGGGCACATTATCCTGTGGGTGATGGAGAGCCCTTAGAAGCCATTAGATTTGTGTTTGGGGGTATCAAGCTGGCGGAGAAAGGAAGGAGGGACTGGATGGGAATATGACTGGAGACAGAAAGTCCCAGAGGCACCCATGGGTATATCATAGAATTAGATTTGACTACAAGAAATCAACAAACAAAAAAATTCAAAATAATGGTAGCTTCACAAAACAGAATTGTCCATTCTCTCTCATATTCAGGAAGTCTGGAGGTATGGCTTGTGTGGCTCTCACAGTGTCAGGGACCCAGGCTCCTTCTGTCTTGCTGCTCTGCCTAAGTGGCTTCCGTTTCCATAATCATCTGTTGTCCAAAATGGCTGCTGGAGCTCCAGGCATCACATCTACATTCCAGTTGGGAAGGGTAGAAGAAAACAATGCCCTCATTTAAGGACAGTTCCTGGAAGTTACATATGCCACTTCTGCTTACATCCTTTTGGGATGGGACTTAGTCACATGGGTCTCACCTGGCTGCAAAGAGAGGCTAGGAAATGTAGTCTTTATTCAAGACGGCCACGGGTCCTGCCAAACATCAAGGTTTCTGTGACTGTGGAAGGAGGAATGGGCAACAGGCAAGCTGCCACCTGGTGGTGGAGTCGTTGTGGGCCTGGCTTTAGTGGGGAGGCCTCAGCTCTCCTTTTCTCTGACCAAGGGCAGCCACGTGAACACACTTTCCTCACTCAGACAACGATCTCTCCACACGAATCGGGCTGCAGAATCCAACTCAAGCCTCCCATGATGTGCTGGGCACTGCAGGGATGCAAGAGACATAAGTAGGCTGCAAAAGCTTATGGTTTTCTTACAAAGCCCAAATGGGCACAAAACAAGGATAGAACCTAGCAAGAAATAAGCACCCCGACATGGAATATGATCAGGTGTAAAATAGTGGCTTCCGGGGATAAGCACCAGAGGTGATTCCAAAGAGAAGAGGTCCATGGAGACTCCACGATCAAGGAAGAGTCAAGGAGGAGATGGGACACAAGAAGACCCAGAGAAGCAGGTCCCAAAACAGAACAGAGGCCTCTCCCTCTTGAGTCAGCATAAGGGCTCGCTTTGAGACTTTGTTCTTAGGCTGTGGACAGAATTTCTTGTCTTTGCTCCATTGAGAGCATTTGCAGAGGCCTCCGCAGTGGACAGAGTTGAGTGATTCTCCACTGGGCCGTTCTGAACCAACTTGTCCCCTTCCTTACCCGTGGCTCTGTCCCCATGGCAAGGCTGCAGTCACCTTCTACAAGGCCCCTTGCCCCCTTGCAGAGCTTTCCTGGCTCTGCTGTGTGGCCTCCTCCTGAAGGGCCCCTCCCCTTGCCTCACCCTCCTGAAGCCCCCACCCTGCCCTGCTCTCTCTCTGGTCAGGACCCTTTGCCTTTGACCTGTCTTTTGCCTTCTTGCCCCCCAGCCCCATCCTCTCATCTGGGGCAGTGGTTTATTGTTGTTGTGTGTATTTGTTTTTAAGCCATCTCTTTATTCCAAGCCCCGAAACCTTGTTAGAGCTGCAGCTCCTTGAACCCCAGGCCAACCCAGGGAATAGAAAGGGATTTGAACCTTCTCTTTCCTGTTCCTCCCTACTGGGGCATCAGCATTGGCCCAAGGTAGTTTCGAAGACTCATGCTGGCTTGGGAGGCCAGGGGAGTGAGCTCTACCAGCTGATGATCTGATGGAAGCCAGGGGCTATGTGATAAGGGTTTGAATGATACCCTTCCGGGGAGGGCAAGGCTCCTACATGTGCAGATGTCTGCCCCAGAAAGCCACCACAGCACGGCTCAGTCTTCCTGTAGGCCTGAGTGGGTATGTATGATCTGGAGGGGACACAAAATCGGAAAAGCAGAGCCTGGGCTCTGAGAGGACCTCTGGGGCAGGGTGGGCACAGTGAGAAGGGACATTGTTGAGTGCCCATTGGGCTGGCACGGACTAATTTGCCCAGGAGCCTAGAAGGTGCCTGGATGGAAAAGTCTCAGCAGGGCGTGTGCAGAGGTGGTGCTCATGCTTCCCTTCGACAACCAGCCAGCAGGAGAAGAATCTCACCAGGCCTCCCGTTCACTGACTGGCTGACAATAAGGAAGACGGCCACCAGCAGAGAGCAGGAGTGTCCAGTGATGGGATAGTCCTGACAGTATTCGGGTCCCTGGATCCAGCTGTCCCTGAAGTCCAGCTACATGCCTGCAACTCCCTCAGACAGTTCAACTCATCCAGCAAACCAAACACATCCCTTCTGGCTTATGCTTGATTGAGTGCATCTGTCACATAACCAAAAGAATTGTGACTAAAGCCCACTCACCTGCATGACACGCTGCCTGGGTGCCCCCTCGTTTATGCATCGTGGCCCCTTCTCTTTGAAGAAAGCACATGGGTGTGAGTGTGATCCTAGGCAGAGGTGAACTTAAGTCCTCTCTGACTCATAAAGTACTCACAGCCTCTGGCTCTTTGCTAATGGCTAACAGACCCATGATAGCTGGCATTTGCTTCATATATGTTAGACTAGGAAACCGAGGAACAGGACAGTAGCTTGCCCGAGTCCCATGACTGGTAGAGAGAGAATTGAAACAGATCCATCTTGCTCCAGAGTCTGAGCTCGTAACCGTGCGTCACTTGCAGCATGCTGCGTGTCTTCAGTGTGTGTCTGGACTTGCTGGTGAGAAATTCTGCTCCCCAGTACGAATTACCTGGATTTCTCTCATCTGGGCGCCAGTGTGGTTTATTTGAAGAATTAAACTGGTTGACCAGCCGTGACTTGTTGTCTTGGAGAAAACCAGTTTAATTCCTCCTCTTCACCAGCTGCCCTGCCGTGGCATTTAAAAGAGATGTTGGTGAAGATAGCAGGCCCAGGCACAGGGCTGGGGCCAGGGCCCCTCGGGTAATCCTCCAGCTGGTCACAGGGGAGTGAAGACATAAAACTAGTCCTGGTGGGATGAGAGGGAAACAGGAAGCCACATGGATGGCCTGGGAGCCTTGGGCCTAATAGAATAATAGCTAATGCCCAGCCAGGGAATCAGGTGAGGCTTCCATACTTGGGTTTCAAGAAATAATGGTTTCTTAATTGGGACAAAACAAAAAGCTTGAGAGATTACTGAGAAGGGAAAGCACATGACCCATTCAGTCCTCCCATCCTTTACTTGTGGCATCTTGATTGGGTACCTGTGTCT
>NW_007736036.1:7434-12194 GCF_000696425.1 Galeopterus variegatus
GCTTCCATACTTGGGTTTCAAGAAATAATGGTTTCTTAATTGGGACAAAACAAAAAGCTTGAGAGATTACTGAGAAGGGAAAGCACATGACCCATTCAGTCCTCCCATCCTTTACTTGTGGCATCTTGATTGGGTACCTGTGTCTCTGGAATGAATATTTGGAAAATTGCAGCTACAACCCCACAGGAATGGGTTTTCTGTTCTAATCCTTCACTTGGGTGTTTACCTGACGAAAGGGCCCTGTGGACCACTGGACGTCCTTTGGTTTTTTGGTGATTGCTGGTATGGGATGTGAACCGTGTTTCCAAGGGGTAACTGGCCAATCTGTCTGGGACAGAGATCCAATTTTATTTACTGTCCCAGAAGCCAGGGAGGAATCACTAAATGCCTGACTGTGTGTACTGTTCTCTGCGAGAAAGACCGTGGTGCAGAGGGGACGCCTTTCCCTGGCCTGTGCCTGAACTGCTCTTAGGAAGGGAAAACTGCCTTTGATTGGGAAAACTCCAGGATCAGCCACTTGGGGGTGGAAAGGGAAGCCCGGGGAGGGCTTAGATGGAGAAAACAAGCTGCAGAAGAGTGGAGTCTGCGGCTGAGGTTCAGGGAGCACCAGGTGTGCAAAGGCAGCAGGAGGATGGAGTCCAGGTGAGCAGAAATGACCAAGGGACAGTGAAAACTGGCAAAGTCAACTTCAAGTTATTGAATTACTGCAGCGCTGTGATGTGTCTTTGCTTTGCTATACCCTCAAAGCACGGTAAGCGTCTGTGTCACAGGGTGGCCTCTACAAGTCATCCTTTGTGGAAGACTCCAGGTAAAGGGGCAATATCCCACATTGGGGTCCATGTCTGGTAGAGCTACAGGGAATTGCATGAGGTAACAAGTGGAGATTAGGGGTCAGAAGAACCTAGAAAATGGCTTGGGGAGGTGGGATGGCGACTCGAGCAGATCTCATCTTGATTTTAAGGGACAGGGTGAGCCCAGTTTGTATCTGGTGGTCGATGAGACTGAGTGTCTCATAGGAAAACAGAGGCTCAAAATTATTTCTCCAGGAGTAGGAGGAGGTAAGCTGGGATGAGCCAGGCCGGGATGGGACAATGTGGGTAGGCATGAGATGGGCTAAGCCACTAGGACTCTTCCACCTGGGACAGAACATCCAAGTTTGGGAAGATGGACCCCTGGATTGCTGGTACTTCCTATGGCTTTGGAAAAGAGGGACATTCACAGGGATACTCAAGCACTGAGCCCATGACTTTGACCTCAAATATGTGCCTAACTCTCTATGTAGACACTCCCTGCTTTCCAATGGACTGTGATCTGAAGATCATTGACAAGTCCAGAGCTCAGAAAATATCTTTCAGTAGAAGTGGCCCAGTACAAGACTCTTAGACTGCCTCTTGATATGGGTCAAATGTGTCTCCCGAAGGTTCCTGTGTTGGAGACTTGATCTCCATTGTAACAAGGTTAAGAGGGTAGAAAATCGTATTATGGTCATTGAAAGGGGGGCTTTAAGAGGTGATTAGATTGTGAGGGCTGTGCCCCCATGAATGGATTAATCCATGGGTGGTCGCGGGCATGGTTCTGATGGCTTTAAAGGACAGCAAGTGAGCAGGTGAGCTCTCCTGCTCGGCCCACTTACCACGCGATGCCCTGTGTTGCTGGAGAGTCGCCACCAAGAACAAGGCCCTCACAAGATGTGATCCGTGGACTTTGGACTTCCCAGCCTCCAAAACTATAAGAAATAAATTTTATTTCTTTATTTATCACCCCGTTTCAGGCATCGTGTCATAAGCAACAAGAAACGGACGAGTACAGCTGTCCAGCCAACGAAACTGGGGTTAACCATCAATGTGTCCAGACGGTGGATCTAACAGTACTCTAGATCCTAACCACATTCAAAACCTATTTTGCCATAAAGGAAAACAAAGCGCTAGTTGTGATTTAAAAACAAAACAAACAAAGAATATTGCTTCTCCAAGCCCATCGTCAGAGTGGACATCTGCAGGCCCTCGCTGCTAGCTCACATGGGAGGGACAGGTGTGGGGAACTCATATAGGGGAGAAGTTCTGGGAACGGGGAAGGGCGAGTTAAATATGTGGATCATTTATGAGACAGTTACCTAAACTCAGAGCATTAATTATCTAGTTATGGATTTGGAGAATTTCAGTGATGGAAAGGTGGCAGCCACCCACCCACCATCTCGAATCCCCCTACACGTGCTAGCAAACTGGCCACTCAATCTCTGCTTGGATATCTCCAGGGACAAAACACTCACTACCACCCGAGGGAGTAACTTTCTGCTCTGGAGAGCTCTGTATTGCTAAAAGGTAACATAAAATGTACCACCTTTTCCAATCTCATCTGCCCGTGGAGTTGGGACCCTCCAGCCCTTGGGACGGGGTTGCAGTAGAGGATATGCATGTCTATAGTGGAGAAACTGAAGCTAAGGTGGTTCTTGGACACCTGAATGTTGAGATCCCTCTCTATACCCTAACACATGCCAATGTCCTGTGACACCGTGGCTTCTTTTTATTGAGCAACTACTATATACTAAGCAGTTTACCTATGATATTATATACCAATCTCACAACAACCCTATGAAATAGACACAATTATTATCCCCATTTTACAGATGAAGAAACAGAGGCTGGCAAGGTTTAATAACTTGCCCAAAATTTGCCCAGTTAATACATGGTGGAGCTGTCAGAATTCAATGTCCACGCTCTTGAACCCCTACACACCGTTCTACCTACAGCACTTCCTAGGCACAGAAGATGATAGAGCCTGCATCCCCTTCACTCCCCCAACCAGCCCCTTCTTCTTGATCTTGCTAGAAACCCAACGTGTTTTGCATTCACTGACCACAAGGGGACCAGCACAAGACAGGCTCATCCCTGGGCATCTCTCTCTGTATTTCATGAGATGCTGTGAGCTCTTCAGAGGAGGGAGAGTCTGGTTTCTTGATGACACAGATTGTGGCCATGCTTTTGTGGTCCTTCCTTAATGAATGGCTGCCTCTGAAGGCACAGGGCAGAAAGACCAATGCAGACAGCAGATTCTGCTCGAAGCTGCTTCAAGCACCTTCTCCTTGGAGGAGGGAGGCTCCCGGGACTAAGTCATTGATTTTTTTTTTTTAATAAAAAACCTAAATTAAACCAACATCTTCACAGGCAATCTGTGTTCTGTTCTCAGAGATGAAAAGATTTGAAGCTCTTTCTCTCCCTCTCTCTTTCTCTTTTCCTCAATCTCTCTCTCTCTCTCTCTCTCTTTCACACACACACACACACACACACACACACACACACGCACGCACACACGCACACACCTTCCCCAGCATCCTTTCCCACTGGCCTGCCCCTCTCTCTGAAGCTTGTTTGTGAAGCTCAGCCTAGCAAGGCTGTCTTCTGGAGCATCTAGACTCAGTATCAGTGCCAACATCAAAGAAATATATTCTTTTCATATGCTTGTCTGCTCTTGTCTATACCCAGAATAATGATTTTCTCTGAAATGAATAGATCCGCGCTCTTTTTTCTCTCCCACATAAAGTGGAGCAGCAAGCAGTCTGCTTGTACTGGATCAGGCTGCACCCCGTGACAACTCAGCATATTGTTTGTTCATCCTAGAAGAAGCTTTCTTTGCTTTCATGTGAATTTGCATCTGTATGATTTGCTTATGCCATGCGGCATGTTCTGCCAGGGGGAATAAGAACGAAGCTTATCAGTGTGGTTGGTAGGAGTGTGGGGCTGTGAGAGCTCTATCCCTCCTTCCATAAATATTCCCTGAGCATCTACTATGGGCTTGGCACTCTGAATGTGTGAAATTGTACTCTAGTGAAATGTAGGTCTGTCTCCCCTGCTGAGTGCAAAGACCATGTATCTAGCACAGTGCATGGCATAGAGCAAGTATTTGTCAACTAAATGGGTCTTCAACATGATTATGTGGTAGACTGCATAAAGCACCATGATACTTTGTAGCTCTGCCCATCAAGAGGTGAAGTCATTGATTTCACCAACCCTCTGAATCTGGGCTAGTCTTATCTTGCAGTGAGAGGGATATGTGATTTCCAAGCTTAAACCTCAAGAGGTCTTGCACCTTCCACTGCTGCTGCTGTTGGAACTCTGAGCCATCGTGTGAAGAAGTCCAGACCAGCCTGCTGGATGATGAGAGAAAACTATTACCCCCACCGCCCAAGTCAACAGCCAGCTGACCTCCAGAGGCAGCACCACCTCACTAATTGGCAGCTGAGGACAGACACATGTCAGTTCAGCCAAGATCAGCTGAGTGTGACCCAGACCAGAAGAACCGCTTAGATGAGCCCAGTCCAAAATGCCAACTTACAAAATTATGGACTAAAGAAATTATTATTGCTTTTTAATCTTTAATAGCATTTTTGCCCAGTTTTTTTGATTAATAAAGTAACACATATTTTTATAGAATACTTTGAAAGTATATAAGAATACTGTTAACACTCTATTCTTTGTTTTATGCATATGTAGATATCTACTATGCATAGATTCTGATAGGAAAAACCAATAAACTGTTTTTTTCCTTTCTACTCTGAGATACTGGAAAAACCCACAATGTTTTTCCTACTCTCTAGTCAACACAACATTTCTGACACCAGATGTGTAGGGGTTGTTTCCGCACATTCTCCAGCAGCCATCAGTTGGGTGTCCTCTAATGCAATTCAATTCTGACACCATCCACCTGGAGATAGTGACAGATCCCACAGGTTGAGAGCTCAGTCCCCCAAGACTGCCCCCCAC
>NW_007736036.1:12896-17266 GCF_000696425.1 Galeopterus variegatus
ACCTGGAGATAGTGACAGATCCCACAGGTTGAGAGCTCAGTCCCCCAAGACTGCCCCCCACTTCAGATGCCAGTCGCAAATACAGTAGTACATTGTCACCCATGCTTCTGACCAACTGGCTACAAATTGGGGTTCCCACGACCCCCTCCTCAGGTTTGATTAATTTGCTAGAGGGACTCATGGAAGTCAGGGAAACACTTTACTTACATTTACCCATTTATTATAAAGGATACGAGGGTACTTNGTTCTGGGAACGGGGAAGGGCGAGTTAAATATGTGGATCATTTATGAGACAGTTACCTAAACTCAGAGCATTAATTATCTAGTTATGGATTTGGAGAATTTCAGTGATGGAAAGGTGGCAGCCACCCACCCACCATCTCGAATCCTCCTACACGTGCTAGCAAACTGGCCACTCAATCTCTGCTTGGATATCTCCAGGGATGGCCCAGTAGCTATACTGTCTAACATTGAACCATTTAGTTCTCACCAGTGTGCCCGTAAACCTAAATATTTATTGTAAAGCACTTTTCTACATTTTTGTTAGTGCTTTCTGTTTACTCTTCTGGTGCTTGAAATGTCAGAGTGGACAGGATGCATGCAATTTCTGTCTTAAAGCCATACACAACAAACACCCTACCCTGATCAGCTAGAATACATTTTTGTGCTGCCTGTTCCAGAAGAATTAAGAAATCATAGAAGGATCAAAGCAGTTCTCTTAGTTTGGGAGCAGTGGGGTTATTATGTTTGTACATGAGATACCATATGATTATAAAACAACTGCATTTTGGCTTTTATATGCAGTAGTGTTAGATTATAACATTTAAATGGTAGATATTGTCCCAGGGGTGGGGGAAAAAGTTCTTTAAACCTTGTGACTATATCTAATCTAAAAGCATGCTAGATCATAGCACTTAATGGCCTAGCCTCATTTTCTAAACAAAGAAAACATTAATCTGTTATACAGCATTGCGTAATCCAGGAAAGTAGATATATTTAAAGCTAATAATGTTTGGAAATCTTCTAATGAGATTTTGGGTTTTAAAATGTCTCAGATTAGGGAGCTGCCGGTTAGCTCAGTTGACTAGAGCACAGCCTTGTAACGCCAAGGTCACGGGTTCAGTTCCCCATACCTGCCAGCCACCAAAAATACATAAATAAATATAAAAATAATAATAATAATAAAATGTCTCAGACTAAAATACTTAACCTATAAAACAATAGCTGATAAGAGTAACTCTCCCTCCACACTTCCCACTCCTCCATCCCCCAGAAGGAAAGGCTGTATTAGTACTTTTTCATGTGAATGTAAATTACTGTCATGCTAAGTGGAAACCTGGGAATGTTAATGGCCCTTTAGTTAATTTTTAGGATTTATTCTTTATACTACTTTCAAGTATGTTCAGAGAAAAAATTGTCCTTCTCAAACTTGATATTATGGCTACTTAAATAATGGCTATTCTACTCTGAGCATCAGCTGAGAACATAATACTCAGACTGTGTATTTAAAGTTTTGAACTTGATATTTGTCCATGAAGGAGCCTCCTTCTATGGGGATGGTGGTTACTGAGAATAGTATATGATTGTACATGTTAACTGAAGTCCTGCAGTAACTTGTTCATGGGATATGCTATCTGTGATTTCTCTCCTTTTCTTTCACCTTGATTGCAGGGAGGTACAGAAAGCAGTCAACACTGCCCAGGGGTTGTTTCAGAGATGGACAGAGCTCCTCCAGGACCCCTCCACAGCAACAAGGGAAGAAATCGACTGGACCACCAACGAGCTGAGAAACAACCTCCGGAGCATAGAGTGGGATCTAGAGGACCTTGATGAAACTATCAATATCCTTTTTCTGTGATGTTTGTGCCATTTTGGATAAATAGATGGACAAATTTTTATCCAAATGTCTTAAGTACATAGATGAGACATTTACTTTTTAATCAATTGATGCTGCCATATTTAGTACCCTGACACATTTAAAATAATTGCCCAGTAAGCTAAGGTAGAATAGCCAAATTCTTCTACAGTACATGACAAATCCTGCAATGTAGAGGTAGCATAGTACAATGGTTATGACTTTGGTCCCTGGAGTCAGATTCCCGGAGTTCAAGTCCTGGCTCCAACAGTGTGAAGGAAAAAACCCCTGGTTTTTCTCTCTACTCTCAAACCCAACTGAATACAATATTTCTGACACCACATGGGTGGTGGTTTTTCCCCACACACCAAATAATTCTCCAGCAGACACCAGCTGGATGTCCTACAATGAAATTCAGTTCTGACACTACCTGGAGAGTGTCTGATCTAGCAGGTTAAGGGCTCGGTTCCACAGGACTGCTCCCGCTTCAGATGCCAATCACAAGCCTAGATTGTGACCTGTGCTTATGACCAAGTGGCTGTAAATCAGAGTTTCTAGAACCCCCTCCTCAGGTTTGATTAATTTGCTAGAGGGACTCATGGAAGTCAGGGAAACACTTTACTTACATTTACCCATTTATTATAAAGGATACGAGGGTACTTCAAAAAAATTCATGGAAAAATGGAATTAAAAGATAATGCAATTTTTCCATGAACTTTTTGAAGACCCTTCATACAGATGAACACCAGATGGAAGAGGTACATAGGTGAGGTTTGGGAGAAGGGGCATGGAGCTTCCACGCCTTCTCTGATGTGCCACCCTCCAGGCACCTCCACATGTTCAGCTGTCCAGAAGCTCTCCAAACTCAGTTCTTGTGGGGTTTTCTAGAAGTTTCATGATGTAGGCATAATTGATTACATAGACATAATTCATTACATCATTGGCCATTGGTGATCAGCTTGACCTTCAGCCCTTCTCCCCTCCCCAGAGGTTGAGGGGTGGAGCTGAAAGTCCCAACCCTCTAACCCTGTCTTGGTCTTTGCAGTGACCAGCCCCCAACCTGCTGCTACCACAGTCATCTCACTAGCATACAAAAGACACTCATCACTTTAGAAATTCTAAGGGTTTTAGGAGCTATATGCCAGGAAACAGGGATGAGGACCAAAAATACATCTTACAATATCACATAGGTATTCATTAAGTTAAAAACTAGGGGGCCGGCCTGGTGGTGCACTGCTACAGTGCGCCGCTTGGGAAGCGCAGTGGCGCTCCCGNTTGGTTGCATATGCACATCGTACCAGGCATCGTGCTAGACTCCGGGAGACGCAGAGACCGAGGATGGGTCCCCCCAGCCTGCTCCCACCTTCAGGGCCTGCTGGTGGTCTTGAGATACATCTCTGATTATTTCATAAGTGCTGAGTCACATGTCACAGCACAGAGACATTCCAAAAAGATAAAGATGAGTGAGGTCGGGGGTGACTGTGGGCGACCTCACACGGGAGGTAGGAGTCGTGTGGTCGGGCTGTGGGAGGAGAGGCTGCGTTTTAGGGAGCATAGAGAAGCAAAGGTGAGCATAGGTGCTGGAGAGAAAACCAAAAAGCATGAGGGCTAATGTGAGAGGAGAGGAAAATCAGACTGCCAGCAAAGGTGGGCTGATCGAAGAATCCAGGATCTAGATGTTTCAGTGGAATAGTCCAGAGGCAGCAAAGATGTTTCTTTGTTTGAATGGCAGACATCATTAATCAACTACCTCCTGCTAAGCCTGGGTCTTCTCCAACCCACTGCTGCAGGCAGCCACCACAAAGCAATCAGAGTTTGCACACATGATGAATCCTATTTGCTATTGCTGGAATAGTCATTCTCTCTCCTGAGGACAAAAGACAAGAATATTCAGCTGGCTCCAAATAAGGTGAGTCACAGAGTGAAANGTACAGAAATAACTTGAGATACATCTCTGATTATTTCCTTAGGACAAATTATTTAAAAATGAAAATGCTGAATTAAAGAAAAGCTCCATTTTCAAGGCTTTGGATGCATATTGTCACATAGCTCTATAGGACAGTTCTCAAAATTTTGATCTCAGGGACCTTTTACACTCTTATAAAAACATCTTTATTATGACATAAATTATGCATCATAAAGATCACCCATTTGAAGCATATGAATCGTGATTGTTTTAAGCTACTAAATTTTACAATTGTTTGTTATACAGCCAAAGCTAACTGATATGAATTATATATTAATGTTGACAGTGAAAAAGAAGCACTGAAAAATACGTGAAATAAATAGCTTCTGCACAGTTAAGACAGTTAAGTCAATAAGTGGCATTATTATTGTTATCGTTACTATTTGTAAGAGTCAAATTTTTTTGAGCTCCAGCTATAAGTATTTATTCTTCTCTATCTCATTCAGATTGCTCAATAACCACTCTGTGAAAGAGGATTAGCAGCTCAGTTTCTGTCTCCACAGATCCTAACAAATTACTATTGTCCACCCCAGTGGTGCTGTGGAGAAC
>NW_007736036.1:18557-23052 GCF_000696425.1 Galeopterus variegatus
CCTGAGGACAAAAGACAAGAATATTCAGCTGGCTCCAAATAAGGTGAGTCACAGAGTGAAAAGAGAACCAACTCTGGAGCCTTGGATCCTGCTTTCTCCACGTACCAGCTGCAGGACCTTGTACAAGATACTTGATCTCTCTGTTCCTCAGTTTTCATGTTTGAGAAATTGGAATGACAAGATCACGAAGAGGCTCAAATGAAATAACACATTCAAACCACTTGCAAGAGTACCCTGCATGTCACTCTTCCAGTGCTCATATTCTTGATTTCTTAATCTTTCTCTGTTGCAACAATCAACCTCCACGTGGATCAAGATGAGAAAATAGACTTAGCAAAAGTGGATAAAGCACGAAAATGTTACAGTTTTGCTGTGTAGACAAGGAAAGAGCCTATGACTCCAGATGGCCTCTGGAGAGAGAAGTCATTACAAACTGTGCCAATCCCTAGAGCAGCACCCCCAAGGGCATGCCCAGCAAAGAGGTTGGTGTCTTAGTTCCACATCTGTGGGCGGCACATTGATGTGCTTCTTTCCTCTATGATTTTTAGAAGCCCCCATGATGACTGGATTCCACTCACCGTTTATCTGCTTTGTTCATTTGATGTCCTAACACTGGGAGGACACCGCTGGCAATGAAGCACAGTGGGCAACAGAAAACCGATCTCAAGACTAAAGACTCAGTGATTCCAGAGTCCATAACAGGGAGTCAGAGAGGATCAAAAGGCAGGTGTGAAAATTCCCCACTGTGTGCAGAACTCCTTCACATCGCTGAGAAAATCGTCTAGAAGTCGGTAGGAAACTAGGTGAAGGCGATGACCAGGGAGTTCGCTGGAAAAAAAAAGACTTCTAGTAGTTTTTAAATAAGTAAAAAGATGTTCAACCTCTCTCATAATATGAGAAAGCAACCTTGGGATACCTATAAGATGGGCAAAAAAATAAAAGTCTGATAATACCCAGTGTTGGAGATTCTCAGAAGAAACAGGTACCCTCATCCATCCAGGATGGAGGCATTCAATGGTAGAACTTTGTATAAGTCAATTGGACAATATCTATCAAAATTACCAAGGCATTTTTCTCTTACTAGCAATCCAGAATTGCACATGTGTGAAATGACATATATAGGAGATTATTGTTGTGGCATTATTTGTGTAAGCTAAAGATTAGAAACAAACAATCCGTAGGGACTTGTTAAATTATTTGTGATACATGTACATATGGGAAAATACACAGACACAACAAGGAATAGGAAAGATCTTATATACAGGAATGGCATCATCTCCATGATATATTGATATGTTTTTTAAAAAGCAAGATACAGAATATCCTTTATAGTATGCTACTATTTTTGTAAAAAGGGAAGAGAAAAAATATTTGCTTGCTTTCAGAGATACATACAAATTAGGAAATGAGACTTAGGGAGCTTAAGTTACTTGGTCAGGGCCACACGACTCATTTGAATTCAGGGCTAGGATTTGAATTCAGGGCTGTCAAACTCCAAAGGCTTTGTTTCGGCCCAACTGCCCAGCACTGCATCTCTCAGGCCTGTGTGTATAGAGGTGAGGTTTCCAAGAGAGGCAATGTGTGTTCATGTCTGGTCCTGGGGACACTGAATCCACCTGGCATAGGCCCTGTCCCTCAGTGAAATGTAAGGGTCAGCACTATGGCCTGTGACATTTTCTCCAAATTAGTGATTGAAGTGGTGAGGTCTCTCAAAAACACAGCTTCCCAAACTTTGAAAATGCCCAGGAAACGTGCTTACAGGTAATGAGAGCTGGATAGCAGATCTGGAAATGAGTACTGTGGTTACCGTAGCTACTCTGTCTTCATTTAAAAACCTAGCCTTTGCCCACTGGGTCCTGTTTGGAGGGATGAAATCTCTGAGTCAGATGGTGTATCCGTCACGGTTCTTAGCTGCAAGCACCAGGACCCACTCTAGCTGGTCTCAGCTGAAATGGAATTTTTTAAAGGAATATTATGCAAATCACAGATTCTGCAGGAGATCAGGAATCAGGCTTGGAGGAGGAGTGGCTCCTAGTAGAGATGCTCCTGCCTCCAGTATGGCACCTCAGCTTCCCCCACAGGTGTGCCCTGAACAGGTGTTATCAGCAAGACTCCCCCAGCTGCTGCCCCTGAAAGCTTGACCCCTCTCCACACAATAACAACTTGCGAGTAGGGCCTCTGTCACCTAATACTGCCCTGCCAGCGTCTGATTGGTGGACCCAGGTCACATGACAGTGCCATAGCTGCAAGGGCATCTGGGAAAATGAGTTCTGATTTTAGCCAGGGGGTTAGAGGAGGGGAACTCATAGTGTGGGAAGCTCTCCAAATATAGGAAGTCTTCAACACGACAAACCAGAGCCACACTTACCCTGACGCTTTCAATCAACAGATGAGGAAATTGAAGCCCGGAGAGGGGAAGAGCTTGGCCCAGTATCATACAGAGAGTGAAAAGTCATGACCAGAATCTTCACCTTGGCCCACTTCTGGGCCTGTCCCTTTCAGTTATATCACAACATCTTCATTCTTTCTGCAAGTATTTTATGGACACCTATGCTAGGCCAGACACAGGGCTAAGACTGGGACTGTGTCCAACATGCCTTCACTCCTACCTTCAGGAAATTTACAGCGTGATAGGGAAGACCCCAGGGACGTGAGTCAGCCAGTGCCATGTGCTAGTGGCACTCTCCCTATCACCTGGTCACATTCTGACACCCAGCTCCAGGACCCCTCCTCCAGGGAGCCTTCCCTCCCCAGCTCAGCCTGTCGCAACTGCTCCGTATGAGCCATTCTTTCTTCACCCAGCATTTACCACATACCCAGGATGCTCAGTCATGAGGCAAAACTAAAAACTACTGGGATGCTTAAGGGATTTACAGGCTATGGTGGCCCATAGAGGAACCAAGAGGGGCCTTGGAGGGAGGGCTGCATTCTGCCCCAGAGGGTCTGAAAACTTTTCCCGGAGGAGATGCTGCCTGAGTTGGCACTTGAGAGATGGGTGGGTGTTTTCTAGGCATACGAGGGGAGGAAGAGTCTTCCAGGCCAGGGGAACAGCACAGGGTGTGGGGGTGGGAAACAGGCTTAAATGCCACCCCAGTCACGTGACCCTTAAGAAGACAGTGTCCTGGGCTGTTGGCATCTTTCTCCAGACCATTGGAGTCCAAAAGCCCAGTCTCACTCTAGTTCATATTTCCAAGGCTTTCCCATGGGGTCTGGCACACACCATCACTTGGGGCTTAATAATGCCTGGGGATTCTTGCCCATTCCCCCTGTCACCCTCCTGGACTTGGGCCTCCCAGATCCCTGGTGATTATCCACATGGGAGATGATTTAAAGCTTGCAGCAAGAGGCATTTTCCTTTTCTTTCCTTTCCACGTAAAACATGTCACCACATCACTGCAATCCCAATTGCTCTCTGGTGAAAATAAATAGATAAATAAATAATTCTTCACAAAATTAATTAGCAGATAGAAAGATGCTAATGTGTTTTGCCAACTGTATCTCTCCCCATCTCACTCCCAGCCAGCCTGGGGTTTGGAGCTGCTCCTGCCAAGATGGCAAGTAGTTCTGAGCCTGGTAGCATGAAGACTTCTCTCCAAACCCTGGCTGACCATCCACCTGGGCCAAGTGGACTCCACTTCCATGATGAATGATTTCTTGTGTTGGTGGAAAGGCCTGTGATGGGACAGAGCCTCAGTTTTCTCATCTGCAAAATAAAGTTGCTGAAGACACCAATCTCCCAGGGTTGTTGCAAGGATCCAATGAGATCGTGCTCAGGAAGCCCTGGGGGCTAGGTATTAGGGTCTCCACCTTACAGATGAGGACGCTCAGGCTCACAGAGGTAAAGTGACCTGCCTAAGGTCACACTGTCAGTGAGCTGGGTTACATCGCCAGGTCTGCCTAGTCCAATCCTCATGATCTCACACTGTGCCTTCCTCCTGCTTTGCAGAGACCAGAATGTCACCCAAAACAGCTCTGGATCTCAGGTCCTATAGCAGCAGACAGCAGAGGGAAAGCCAGTCCCCTCCCTCCAGGGCAGACCTAGATGTCCTGCCCTGGGAGAGCTTCAAATGCGGTGACCTTATTTCCAGTCAACACTGGGACCTGAGGGCTGACAAAGGGACTACCTTTGAAGTCAGGAGGCTCCTGGGAAACCCTTGGCAAGGGGCAACCTTGGCAGGGGAGTGGGGCAGAGGCTGGCACCAGGTGGGCAGCCTGCCTGAGGACCACCTCTTGTTTCTCCCCATCAGCATTTTATTACCTGGCTGGGCGAGAAGCTTCCAGCATGATGGAGCAAGCTTATAAGAATTTCCTGTTGGGCCGGCCCGGTGGCGCACTGCTACAGTGCGCCGCTTGGGAGTGTGGCGGCGCTCCCGCTGAGGGTTCGGATCCCACATACAGACCGGCCGCTCACTGGCTGAGCGAGGTGTGGGCGCAACACCGAGGGTTGCGATCCCGTTGCCGGTCCCGGTCCAGTACGGGCGCGACACTGAGGGTT
>NW_007736036.1:23389-49493 GCF_000696425.1 Galeopterus variegatus
GGGGTTGCAGTCCCGTGGCCGGTCACGAAAAAAAAAAAAAAGGAAAAAAAAAAAAAAAGAATTTCCTGTGAAAATCGGCAGCTGCAGATTCATCCCTCCAGTGATTGCTCTGGAAGCCAAGGCAGGAAGGGTCTAATATCCTGTTTACACTGATTGCAATGAATCCATATCAGGACTATGCACACGGACACTATGATCTCAGCAACCTAAGAGGCAGGTCCTGCATGTGTTTCCACATACAGATGAGGAAATGAGGCCCGGAGAGATGAAGGACCTTGCCCAGGGCCACACAGCCAGTGAGCAGCAGAGCCAGGATTCAAACCCGGGTCGTCTGACTGCAAAGTGGATTCTCCTTCTGCAGCAGCAGGCAGCTTTGCCAAGGACTAGCCCTCGATCATGAGATGAGCGGGCAAAAGACCCAGTGAAGGTAGGAAATGGCATTTGTGCAAGGTTATCCCTGGCAGCGCTGTAAACAGCAAAGTAATCTAGATGTCCATTCAAAGGGGACCAGTTAGGTCAATTACTGTCCACCCAAGCCATGGAATTATATGCACATTTAAAAATAATGAAGAAGCTCTCTGTGTGTTGAAATGGAAGAATTTCTGGGGTTTCTCGTTAGGTGAAAAAAAGCAAAGGGGAGAATAGTTGTATTAATACTGTTTTTGTACGAAAATTAGAGGAAAACCATTATCTCTATTTGCATTTACCAGTATGTACAAAAATAAATTCTGGAAGGATAAATAAGAAACTGGAGTTTTCCTGGAGTGGCTGTGGGGCAGGAACCAGCCAATGGGTGTAGGATGGGAGGCAGGGGAGGCTTTCACTCTTCATCTTTTTACAGTTTTTCTTCCTTTTGCTCACCTTTTATATTGAAATAATTATAGACTCACAAAAAGTTGCAAAAATAGTACACAGAGGTCCCATATACCCTTTATCCAGCTTCTCCAAATGGTGACATCTTATGTAACAGTGGTACATTACCAAAACCAGGAGACTGCACTTTTATTTCCTCCCACAATCTCTTTTTTTCACAATTGATTTTTTTTTAATGGTGGTAAAATGCACATAACATAAAATTGAGTATGTTAGCCATTGTACAGTTCGGCGGCATTAAGTACATTCACAGTGCTGTGCAACCGTCACCACCACCCTTCTCCAGAACTCTCTTCCCCTTAGAAAACTGAAACTCTGTACCCATTAAAAAGAAACTCCCCATCTGTCCTCCCCCCAGCCCCTGGCAACCACCATCCCACTTTCTGCTCTGTGAACTTGACTACTCCAGGTACCTCATGTAATTGGAATCACGCAATAGCTGTCCTTTTGTGTTTGGCTTATTTTGCTCAGCATGATGTCCTCAAGGTTCATTCATGTTGTTGCATGTGTCAGAATTTCAAGCCATTTGTATTAGTCTGTTTTTGTTGTTTATAACGAAATACCTGCAACTGGGTGATTTATAAAGAAAACAAAATTTATTGCTTACTGTTTCTGAGGCTGGGAAGTCCAAAGTCCATCTAGTGGTGGCGACAGTGACCCAGGGGTCTCACATTGCAAGAGAGAGCGAGAAAGACAGACTCTGCTGTTCTTTTAAAGTACTCAGAACCACGCCCCTGACCACCATTTTTAATCCATTCACTACTGCGCAGTCCTACAATCCAGTCACCTCTTCAAGGCTTCACCTTTTTTAAAAAAAATTTTTGTTGAATCATAATTGATTATACATATTTTGGGGGTTCAACGTTGACATATATTGATCAAATCAATATTACCAGCATAATGTTACAAATTGTACTTATTCTTTATGCCCCTTGTCCAATCTCTCCCTCTCCACCTCTCCCCCCCGCACCACTGATAACCCTAGATTTCTTCTTTCCTTCTGAAAAAGTAATGGTTACTCTGTTGATTAGTTCCCTGGATGATCTGTCCAGTGCTGAGAGGTGTGTTCAGGTCCCCCGATATTATCACTGAGCAAATGCTTCTGTCACTCTGGAGTGAGCTTTGTGGAGAAGGACATCCTCTTCTTTTCTTTGGTCTCTGATGGTGATTCTCCCTGTGTCAATACACTCCAGTGGCTGGCAGACCATCTGCATGGTGGTTGTGGCATCTAGCCACTTTCATGGCAGCCGTGGTCATTGTAGTGGCTGTGGTGAGCCACCCACATAGAGGTGATGTTTTCGGCATGCTCCTTATCTAGTTGGTGGTGGTGATGGTGGTGTGCCTGGTTGTGGGAGGGGATCTGGTGTCCACCTCCATGCTTCAGGACCCCAGGCGGGCCCTGTGGCGCTGGTGGTATAACTGTTTGTGGGAGGGGTGTCCAGTCCCCGAATCCATGCCTTAGGACCCCAGGCAGGCCCTGTGGTGCTGGTGGTATGCCTGGTTGTCCCCCCTTTCTGGCTTGGTAGCCCAGGGGACTTCTGGTCCTTCTAGGTGTTATAGGTGTTCTTTGGTGAAATGAGACCTTTACTAGTTAATATCAAATTTTGTCTCTGGTTGTGGGTACTCTGTTTTGTCTTTCAGTTCTGTGTTGGATTATTTGCTGTTCCCAGCACTTAAAGTCAGCACTGGAACTAATTTGTTGTCCTTTACTTACTTCTAAAGTGGGGGAACTTCCTTTGGGGACCAGTACTTGAGCTCTGTGGTTGAGCTAAATTTCTACTTTGCTGTTGATTCCCTGGGGAAGGCTTTTTGTGCAGCTCAGGTTTTAATGGTTGACTTTATAGGACTTTCAGGTTTAGTGAAATCCAATGCATCTGGGTTGTATGGAAACACTGGTCTGGGCCTGAGTCTTTTCATCAAACTGCACCCCATGCAATTCTATATTCCTGACCAGTCTCCTCTGAGTGGGCCTGTCCTGATTGGGGAGCAGATCAGCTGTCCTTGCTGTGCCCCAGTGTTCCCCTGGTGGGCCCACCTTCCCCACCACCCATGCTGCAAACACTTCCCATGGGACATGCTGTACACTGGTCCCTTGCGATGACTCATTGGCCTTTGAGTGGCTCCTTTTTTTCAGTTGTTGTAGCTCCTTGCTGCTATGTGGGTCCACGGGAACCCTATTAGTGGTCTTGCTGGCCTGGGGACCACCAAGGCCCTCTTCTCCCCTGCCACGTCCAAGCAACTTCATCCAAAGGGCACAGCTGCGGCTTTTGCCGGCTCCTGTTCTGTGTGCTCAGCAGCTCCAGCCTGGAAACAGCTGGGGCTTGAAACAGTTGGAGCAGTTTTTTCTTCTCTCATCGTGGCTTCTCCTGCCTTCATGCACTCCATAGGTCTCTCCTCCTCTTCCCCTGAACTCTAGAGGCCCCAGCTTGGCTGTCATTGCTTTTTAATAGTTGTAAATTAGTTG
Source organism: Galeopterus variegatus (assembly GCF_000696425.1). Lineage (NCBI taxonomy): Eukaryota > Metazoa > Chordata > Mammalia > Dermoptera > Cynocephalidae > Galeopterus > Galeopterus variegatus. Next base: position 26,727 of record NW_007736036.1, read on the forward strand.
ATTGTGGGAGAGAGTGATGCTGGTGACCATCTATTCTGCCATCTTGACCAGAAGTAAGACTCCACCTTTCAATTACCGTAATAGGATTTCCCACCCTCTTAATAGTCACAGCAGGGACCAAGTTTCTAATATGTAAAACTTGGGGGACACAATTCAAGCTTCAGTGAGTTTTGGGAGGACAATTCAATCCACTACACCTTTTAAAGCAGAATAATACCCATTGTACGTATAGACCACATTCAGCCTATCTGGTCTTCTGTTGATGGACATTGGGTTGCTTCCACCTGTCGGCTTTCATGAATAATGCTGCTATGAACATGGCTGTACAAATGTCTGTCCGAGGCCCTGCTTTCAATTCTCTTGAGTACACAACCAGAAGTAGAATTGTTGGATCATCTGGTAATTCTCTTTCATTTTCTGAGGAACTTCCATACTGTTTCCCACAGGAGCTGCACCATTTTACACCCCCACCAGCAGTGCACAAGGGTTCCAATTTCTCTGCACCCTCACCAACACATTATTTGCTGTGGTGTTTTTTTGTTTGTTTGTTTGTTTGTTTTAATAGTAGCCATCCTAATGGAGGTGAGATGGTATCTCGTTTTGACTTCCATGGTTTTTTTTTTTAATACAATCATTTCTGTTGCATTATTGAGCTGCTCCCAGGAAAGCACAGGACCAAGGATATCCCAAGGGGCATTAGGCTCAGCTGCCAGCAGTGGCCTTGTGCTCATGGGTCTCTGCAAGGCCCAACTTCTGGAAAGGACACTGGAGGGTGGTGTGAGGACTGTGGGCTGTGGCCCTAAGAACAAGTAAGGCGTGGGGGAGCTGAGGCTCTTTGGGCTGCTGAGCCCAGGGCACTGGGGTCCTTATCCACCACTGCCTTCCATTAGGAAGGATCATTCCTGCATCACCCAAATGGACCGGGGGGCAACCAAGCACCAGGACAATCCTGGGCCCAGCAGAAGGCAATATCCTATTAAAAAATTCTCCCTCTCTCCTTGCCACCTATCGATTCTACCTCCTATTTTTTTTTTTTTTTGCCACCACTTTTGCCCAAACCATCTCTGTGTCTCACCTGAGTTATAGCAACAGCCTCCTGACAGATCCTCCCTGCCTCCAGCCCTGTCCCTGCCAATCCCAACTCCACACATTCTCCAGAACGACTCCCCTATGGTGAGAATGTGCCCTGTTACTCCTTTGCTTAAAATATATAAATGGCTCCCATTGCCTTGTGCATAAAATTCAAATCCCTCACCCTGATTTACAAGCCCTCTCTAATCTGGCCCGCCTTCCAGTGCCTTCCCTCCCAGCATCTGGAGCAGAGTCAGTGTCCAATGAATTGTGGAATTAAACGTCCTCACCCGTCTTCCTCTTGATCTCCAGTTTCAGCCACTGTGATCTTTGCTGGTTTCATCAGGTAACCCATGCTCTGCCTGGATTATTCTCTCTCTGCTGCCCCCACCTTGACCTGCTAAACCACACTCACCCCTCCAGACACCAGCTTTAAAGTTCCCTCCCCAGGGACGCTCTCCTGGCCTCTAGGTCCTGCCAGCTGCCCGCTCTGCTGTACAAGGACAAGGACGTGCAGGGCCCCCACCTGTCAGTGCGTGTTTAACGCATGTCTGCCCTGCTCAGTGCTAACAGAGGGGAGACCTGCCTTGTGCATTATCACGCACCCTGTCATCTCTCCCTAAATATCAGTGGAGTGGATGCTTTTGTGGGATGATGACCAGAAAGCCCCCCCAACCCTCCGCCTGGGAGCCCAGAGGTGATACCTGACAGAGCCCTCGCAGGACGATTAGTGAACACTGGCCAGAGCAATGGCCTGGATGCTCCCCTGCAGGGCACCCTGCACTAGCTGACATGCCATGGACCCCAGGGATGCCATTGGGGTGCATCTCACTGAGCAGTTCCACCAGGGGGGCTGACAGCGAAGGCTTCCTAACCACTTTGTCCTAACCTCGTCCTATGCAGGAGCAGGGCCACACCCTGCCCATGAGGCCTCCACCAGGTCCTCCCTTCTTCCCCTCACTGCCTTGGCTTCCCAGGTGGCCTCTCTCTGAGGCCTCAGCCTGGCTTCACGGCCCTCCCATCCCACAGAAGGAGCCTACCCTCCTCATTCCCTTTCTGTTGCTGCAAACTCCAGCTGGGCAGGCCTCACCCAAATGCCCAGAGAAGTTCTCTTCTCCTTGCCGTTTCCAGAAGGGGAGGGATGAGCTTCAGCCTTGCAGGAGCAGCCTCGCACGGGAAGAGGATGCCCCCTCTGTGAATGGGACTTCGATCTTGCCCTAGTGAGGAACGAACCCCAAGCTTTCCCATCAAGGGGCATTTTTCACTGTTTCCCGGGTGCCAATGCTAATCAGCACAGGGCCTGTTTGGTGCCTTCCAAAACAGAGGAGCGGAGCCAAGTAGCTTATGCTCTAAGATCCTCCCTCTCCTGGCCCTCTCTGGTGATGACCAAGATCCCTCACCCATGGTGGCAGAGGAGACTCCTGTAACAGGCACTAGACACCTGAATTCCCTGACTTCCTAATAGGCTTTCAAGGAACAGCCTTCAAAACAGGTAAGTGGAGGCCCTGCCAGACTCATAGCAAAAAAAAAAAAAAAAAAGGAAGGAAGGCGGGCGGGAGGAAAGAAACACAGATGGGTCTGATGCCAGCCTGCTGGCCCTACATTCCATGAAGAGCCGTGGTCGGACCGTGTGCAGGACCCAGGAGCCCCGGGTTCCAGTCTTCTCGCTTCTATTTGTCCCTGAGCAAGCCACAGGAGGGAGGGGAGTAGAGTGGAGACAGGCCTGGCTCGGGAGCCAGACTGGCTGCATTCGGGTGCTGGCCCTGCCGCTTGGAATCCGTGTGTCTGAGGACAGTGCTCAGCACTTGGGCGCAGCGGCTTCTATGTCCCTGGTGGGAATGCTGACCCTCATATCGGGTCGTTGCGTTGTCGGGGATGCTTCAGTGAAACAGCTGACTCGCAGAAAGCCCTCAGCGGCCTCCTGCCGTCATGTCCACTCTCCAAACTTCAGTTCACTCTTGGGCCTCAACGTGTTCAGCTACAGGATAAAAGGATTGGGTCAGATGGTCTTGAAGTTGCCCTCCAGCTCTAGAATTAGTAACCCTGTGTACACGGTCAGGTTACTTTGGTTGCACACGGCAGACTTGCCACTCTGGCTAAGCTACGACATAGAAAAGAGATGTATAGGGTGGGGCTGAAAGCAGAGACAGAACCAGAGAGGGTCTGAGGTCAGGGCCGTGAGTGCCACTGGACACCTTCTGCAGAGAACCAACACCAGGAGAGACCCACATCTGCACGTCAACCTCCAGAGTCCCCTGCTCCTTGGCCAGAAGAGGGAAGGGTCCAACCAGGCCACACGCAGGGGACCGCAGGTCGTCAAAGAGGAGATAGGTTGCTGTCGTCTGCAGAAAGGGGAACGAATGCTACAGGGGCAAGACCAGCAGAAACCCATCACTCTGCGTGATCGGACAGAAGTGCAGAAACGCTCTGATTCTACCAGTGATGATGAACGAACCGAGGAGAACTACGCCTGGTTGCTGCCGAGAGCTTTGAGGTGCCGTCTTTTCCCAGTGCCACTCTCCATGGTGGTGGGTTTCCCTCATCTCCAAAAAATCCCTGTCTTGAAGGGCTCCACTTGACTTTGAGTTCCCTGAGGGTCAAGACCAGCACCAAGCACAGTGTCCAGCACAGTAGGTCCAACAGATGCCAACTGAATGGAATGGTCAAGAAATTTCCCTGCAGATGAAGAGAAGTCATGGGGTATGTGACCCTGTGGATGCAGAGGTCAGTCCCTTCCGTCCCAGGTTGTCACAGACGCTCTGACACTTGCAAGGTGGGGGATGGACCTGCCACAAGACTCTAAGCCTGTGCAGGGGATTTAAGTGATCAGGACGCCCTCCATCAGTCAGCCTGAGGAGGGAGAGTGCGATGACACTGCCAAGGGGAAAACACATCACAAGCATTGGGGGGTCACTGCTCCTGCCTCCCAAAGGGGACAAGGTGTCCCCCATGTAGACTGATGAAGCAGGGCGGCAGCATCTTGCCACCAAGGAAAGAAATGTAGGCAGGGGAAAAGGGAGGAGCTTTGAGCCAGATCTGTAGGTGCTCCAGTGCCGATTTCTTAGTCAAGGTCAGCTCTGGGCAATTTATTTAACTTTTCTGAACCTCAGCTTCTTCTTCTGTAAAATGGAGATAATTTCAATATCTTCTTTATTAAGGTTGTTGTGAAGTTTGATGAGTTAATCATTCATTCCACAAATATTTCTTGAGCACCTAACATACATTAATCACTGTTCTAAGGGCTTGAGCTACATCAGTGATCAAAATAGGCATAGACACCTGCCTTTATGGAGCTTATATTGTAGCAAACCCATATAGAGCTACCACCACAATGTGGGTGCCTAATTGTTACTAAAGTGTGAGTGACTTTCCTCTACGAGCAGCAGCAACAGCATTGGCACAGCTGGCTAGCAGCTCCAGACCACTTCTGTTGGGATGCATTCATTTGGTCTGTTCACAGAAATTCCATTTCTCCCCTTTCTGGACAATGAAGTTAGAAGTGAACACGTGTCTTGCTTTAGCCAGTGTAATGGGAGCAGAAGTGACAGGTGTCCTGGGTGAAAGCTTTAAGAGCTAGTTCACAGCTTACCATGTTTCCTCCCCACAGCTGCAGTATATATGGACACATGTGACCAGATAGGTCCATGGGTGACTGAAAGGTGCAGAGCCCCCATGTGGACCTACAGAGGACACGTGGCATGAGTGACAAATAGACTTCTGTAGCATTAAGCCACTGAGATTTGGGGTTGCTTATTACTATAGCGTAATCAAGCATTTCCTAGTGGATAAAACTGACCTCCCCAACTAGAGTCTTGTCAGAGCTTCCCATAGTCCAGTCCTTGCAGTTATGTCTTAGCAGATCCATGAGAAACAAAAATGCAGGTCACCAAGCAGAGAACGCAAATGTAGACGCCCTGCCTTCTTTCTTCGCTCTGTCCATCAAGTGCACTGGACAAGTTCCACATCTTGAATTAGCCCCCCACATCATAGACCAGGCTCTCTCATGCACCCCTAACCAACCTCCTGCTCCAAAGCCCCTCCCCCCTGCAGCCCCAGGGGTTTTTAAAACGCATACACTGCACATTGGATAGTGCCTCTTTTTGGCTTAAAAACTTGTCCTGGCTCCCCACTGCCTTCAGAATAAAACCTAAACTGCTTACTGAGGCAGGCACAGCCCTCGTGATTTGGCTCACCAAACCTCAGCCGTTCCTGTCCTTGAACTTTCTGCTCCAGCCATTCAAACTGCTCATAGTTCAAACTGCCAAAGTCATCACTGGGTTTCATGCCACGAGCCTTTGCACACTCCACCCCCACTGCCCGAATGGCCTGCCCGCTGCCCAGCTCGGAGGCCCTTCCAGACCCCAGCTCACCCCACCCTCCTCTGTGCCTGCTCCTTTCCTTGCTTGCACCAAGCTCTACTGCTCTTTCCTTCCGCTCTTACCAGAAAGTCAGTTCCTTGACAACAGGGCTAGAAGTGTTATTCATCTCTGTATCCCCAGTGCCTGACGCACCACGGGTACTTGATAAATGCGTGTGGAGTAAGAGAGTGAATGAGTGAGTGAATGAATGAGGCCGTGCATTCAGGGACATGTGAAGTCAGCTCCGCAGAGGAGCTGACTTTTTAAATTCTTGCAGGGAGGAGAGAACAGCAATGACCTAAGTCTTTGAAAACCTGCCTAATAACCCAGCTTTCTGGAATCTTGCCCAGCCAGCTTTGGGAAGAAGAACACCCTGCCCACGTGTAGCCTTAGCTGGGTCCCTTCTTCTTAAATAAATGTTGTCCCTGTCACCAGGGAACCATCTTGAAGCATGATTTTCCCAGAAAGCTTTCATTTGTCTTTGACTGCCAGAGGAAAGAGGGCTATGATTTCAGATTCATCTCTGAAATTCCTTTGGGGCCCCCTGTTACCTTCTTTTTTCTGGGGTGGGGGGAGGGAAGGTGGGTTTGCCCGTAGCTCTGAGATTGACACACCTGTCTCAGATGAAACGAAAAGAGTGACAGGGTGAGAGGCACGCATTTCTGCTAACGACACAAGGCGCCATTTGTCCCGCTGGTGAATAAATGATTATCGTGTGGATTACACAGCCCTCCTGTTACCCAGCAGCTCGGTGCCAGAGCCTCCCAAGTCGTAAAAGAAGGCATAATAAAGAATTATGGTACCCGGTAAAATGAATATCGAAATCAATTAGTTCCCTTCAGTCGAGAGCTGCTCAAAGAACATTCATTATCTTGGCCCTGCTGTGTGGCGGGGGTGGGGGGAGGGGGAACTGTTTTCTTACAAGTGACCGTTGTCACCCTTTAATGAGCCTGCAGCACAGTTCATGGCTTTCTCCTGTGTTCATGCCTCCCCTTAGGGAGGTATGGAAGACACCAGATCAAAGGCACCGTTATTAACCCCAGCGCCAGCCCCCGCCATCCCAGTGCCACCTCCGTTTGTGCATTTGGACTGCTGGAGTCACGTCCTCAGCTGCAGCTGTACAGCCGATGCAGTTTTAGGTTTCGTTCAGGAAACGGCAGTTCCTTAGCTGATGTATTAAATCAATTAGACGCCAGCGGCTGCAGAGGCCCCACCAGCTTCCTGAGTGAGCCCCAGTTACAGGGACCGTGAATCACACAAGTGTCAGGAAGGTGTTGTCACTCAATTCTGAGTGACGTGTCCGGGAGACCTAAAGACTGGCCATGGAAATAAACTGGGCCAGCGTGTCCTGCGGACTGGGGGGATTGGGAAGGGGTCTGAGATGCAAATGCTGCTTTCCCTCTTCCGTTTCCTTTTCAGTTGGGTTTTCATGGAAATCTCTAAGACTCCCAAAGCCACCTCCATATAAGCCCAAATCTCCCCCCCCCCCTTGCACTGCCCCTGCCGTGGCTCGAGCCAGCACCTCTCCTGCTCACACACCTCCAGGCCCCGTCTGGAACCCTCTCTTTGCTCCATGCTGATGCTGGCTTCAGTCTTCTACAGGGAGGTTTGCTCATGCATTTTTTCGAGTAAAGATGCAAACTCCTTTGCAGACTGGGCTGTGTTCCAGCCTCAGCTCCTCCTGCCGGTCTGCACCTACTGAGACATTTGTGGTTTCCCAAATGCTCCATGCTCCCTCCCTCAGGCAGGACACTGTGCTCTTCTAGGCCCTTCTTGTTATTTGGGGAGTTTGTGTAAATGTCCCCTCCTCTGGGAAGTGTCCCCCTCCCTCCTCAGACCAGGGCAAGACCCCTTTCTCTGGATTCTATCCACCCCTGCACACTTGTCACGTAGAACTGTCTCCTGTTTGCTCAGAGCTTCCAGGGCGCAGATTTGGGCCCTTGACTGCACCTTTAGCTCAGTGCCCAGTGAATGGCAAATGCTGAATCAGTGTCTGTGGCAGGCACAGATGAAGGAATAGGGCTTCTGGCAAAGGAAAATGTGTGTTTTCTGGGGCTGGTGCTAGAGGGTGCAGGTGAGAGATGTGTGCACCAGATGGAGATGGGAGGGAAAGATGAAAGCAAGAGGGGCTCTGGGTTCCAGGAGAAGTGCCAGGCCTTTCATGTGCATTTTGCTGTTCAATTTGGCAACTACACCAGTACGTGTGAAGTGGCTCTGGCTGGGAGACAATCCGGCTCTGAAGGCAGCCAGAAATGCTGCTTCTGAAGTGGCCACGCCACACCAGAGTTCCCCCCTCTCGGTCAGAGCAACCCCACCCCAGACTTGTCAGTGAGGACCCCTGGGGACACTAGGGTAGAGTTGGGATAGTGGCCAGTGGTGCAGAGGGTAGAGACTGGCTCGACAGGCCCGAGACCTGAGTTTGAATGTGACTCTGCCACTAAATACAATTTAGTGGGGAAACTGCTTAAGCCCTTGAGCCTCAGGCTTCACATCTGTAAAATGGGCATAAAGTGGGGCTGTGGAGATTAAAGGAGACAATGTTTACAGAGCATATGCTATAGTACCAGGGGCCATGGTGGGTTTTAAATATAATGTTATTGTCATCATGATCACCCAGGAACCCAGATGAACTAGAAAAGGAGCTGCAAGGCAGGACCCAGTTAATAGAACTGGAGAGGACAGTGGGGCCTTGCTCATAAGGACCAGAGCAGTCCCTAGGGTGTCCCTGAGCTCAGTCCCAGGAGGAATGAACTTGGGCTGCTCCTCAAAGCCTACCTGTCCTAGCTCTGCCTTGGTACAGAGCCAAGTATGTGTGTGTTGGGGTGGGAGTGGGGTCGGTGCTGAGGACAGGAGGCTTAACTGAGTGTCTGGACTTGACCTCAACCTTCCAGAGCCCAGATTCTGGTCCTCCGCTGACTCCCATTTGCCCAGTCAGCTCTCTCGGCTGTCATGCAAGCCCAGATGTGAAGTCAGAGCCATCCTGAGAGCCCAGCCAAGCCCCCAGCAGCATCAGGACAGCTCACCTGCTGTTCTCCCCAACTCCTGCCTCCCAGGCAGCCCAGGCCTCAGCCCACCAGGGAGGAGGCTACCTGCCCAGGGTGAACCCCCAGGCATATGCTGCGCAGAGCCAGCTGCAGCCTGTCATGGCCCAAGGCAGCCCCCGATTCCATAGGGATTGATTTTTCAGCAGGGTTGGGATGTGAATTAAACGCCTCTTCATTCCGGCTCCATAATCCATCACAGCGTTTGTCCCTGCTTTCTTATATTAGAAAATAATGACAATTATCCCTTAAATAATCAATTTTTACAGTTTACATTTAATTTATAAAAGGGTGACAGGCCCAGCACTATGCCCACGACAATGACTTTGTTTCCCATTTGCCTTTTTCCTTGATGCCCTTGCCCACTGGGAGGAGGGAGCAGGCCCAGTCTGCGGGGTTCTGCTGACTTCTTTGAAGCAGGTCAAGCAACATCCAAGGGATCCAAACTCAGATATGGGCACAAAGCAGAGGGGAAGTTGGACTCCACCTGAGAAGGGTCTGGGGCTGTGGCTCAGCTCCCACTCTTCTGGCCCGGGCAGCCCCTCTCGGTCAAGTGCCCCATGAAACCTTTATTTTGATCCACTTGGCTCTATTTCTGACATGCTCTGCTGCTGGCTGATTTCTCTGGTCAGTTTGATCAAAACGTGGCAGTCCCACACTCAAACCCCTTCAGAGGCTCCACAGCAGCTCTTAGGGTGGGATTCAAGCTGCTTCGCTCAGCTCACCAGCTAATCCTTCAAGTCCATTCTGCAGAAATGGGCTCTGGGAAGCCGTTCCTGCACACAGCCCTCCAGCACCCCTGCAGCCGTCCAGAGCACTCTGCACCTGGTTCCCCTCGCCTCAGCTGCTGGTTTTTTCCGTCTGCACCCCTCACTTTGTCTCCCCAGAACCTAGTACAGGACCTGGGCCTTAGAGGATGAATCAGTGTCCTCAGGCTGCTGTAGCAAATGACCACAAACTTAGTGGTTTCAAAAAGTACAAATTTATTATCTGACTGACACTCGTATAATTCAAGAGTCTGGGTCTCATTGGGCCAAAATCCAGTGTTGGGAGGTCTGTGTTCCTTTCTGGAGGCTCTTAAGAGGCTCCGTTTCCTTGCCCTTTTCAGCATCTAGAGTCGACCTGCATTCCGTGGCTCAGGGCCCCTTCCTCCATCTTCAGAGCCAGCAACACATGGGTGGGCCCAGTCCTTCTCGCTTGGCATCACTCTGACATCCTCTTCTGCCTTCCTCTTCCACCTTTAAAGGTCCCTCGTAATTACATTTAAACCAAACCAGATAATCCAAGATAATCTCCTTATCTTAAAGTCAGCTGATGAGCAACCTTAATTCCATCTTAACTCCCTTTACCATATAACGTAACATTTCAAAGGTTCTAGAGATCAGGATGTGGACATTTGGGGTGGGTGGAAAGATGGGCATCACCCTGCAGACCACAGAGAGGATTCAATGACTGCATGTTGAACAAAGACGAGTGAGCGAAATGAACCTACAGACCCCATGGACCACCAATTCTTTGTGCTTTGTGGCCATGATCAAAAGTGGTTATTGAACTCCTTAAAAGTGCTTCTTTAAATCACATGCTCAATAGATAATCTGCTCCGAGAAAACCAGCGGAGGTCGGCTGCGCACTCCCCAGGGCCACTGTGGCCAGGTGGTGCCTGCGCAGACCCCACGCCCGGCCCCACTGCTGCCCTCCGCCCCCGTGAGTGGGATGCATTCCTCACGAACCCCAGACGCACCATCGAGAATCACCTCCAAGAGTTCACTCCCCACTGCGATACCTTCGGTGAACTGTGCTGGCACCAGTGGGTGGATCCCACTCTCAAAAACCATATATAGATAAAAACCTGAATTTACCACGAGAGCCTATTAGAAGTCGATTGATTGCTCATTACAGAAGGATCCACCACGGGGTCACTCTGAAGAGCAAGTTCTGGGAGCATTTTAACCCAGGAGCTGGCGTACAGCTTGGAGAGTGACAGAGGCATTGTCTGGCAGGTGGAGCACTTGGCCAACTACGGGAGCCAGCCAGGAAGGCCACGGAGGGGATGAATCAAGCCTGGCAAGGGAGCCCGTTGCCCAAACTGAGGCAAGCGTGCAAAATGTTGTTTCACACTGGTGACATGAGACATTTCACAATACTGTCCCATAATTCTATTTGGATGGCTGCTTCTCTCAAGTGTAAACCTAGGTAGCTGACTTTTACTCCCCCTCCTCTTTCTGTGTTTTTCTTCCGGGGGAGAACTGAGGACTGGTTGCTACAGCAACCAATTTATTGCTGCAAGCACATTTTAACTTTCCTTGCATGCTCTCCGTTGACAGGAACTTTTCCCTTCTGGGGGTCTGATTTTTGCAAGCACGCTCTTCACAAAGCCTGCAAACCCTTCCACTTCTGCTGCCCTAAGGGTTAATACACACATTCACGCAACAAGGGGGGACAAAAACAAACTTTAAAAACAAAGCTTTTGGAGGAGGGAGAAAAACAAAGTAATTACATTTCCAAGCCTGCTGTCATAAGATATTCAACTTGTAGGATCTCGGAGCTCAGAAGTTTACCATACACGTGCTGGGGCTTCTTTACCCCTCCTCTCCCCCACATGGCTCAGGAAATATGTTCATTTATTTTCTCCCTCAACAAATATTATTGAGTGTTCCTATATGGCAGGCTCTACACATCAGGTGGTAGAGAGTCAGGAGTGAGCAAAACAGCCATGGCGGCGGCCCTGCAGAGATTTCCCACGTAAGGGAAAGACAGACACTGAACATAGCATCATGCAGATCCCTATGCCAAGGGTGGTCATGAGGGCTGTGAAGAGGGGCACATGAGAAAGCAGAAAGAGCCAGTTCATCCAGACTGGGTGGTCTGCAAAGGCGTCTCTGAGAAGAGACGTTGAAACTGAGCCAAGAGGGCCGGCCCGGTGGCGCACTGGATAGTGCGCCGCTTGGGAAGTGCGGTGGTGCTCCCGCCGAGGGTTCGGATCCCACATACAGACCGGTTCCCGCTCACTGGCTGAGCGAGGCGCGGGAGCAACACCAAGGGTTGCGATCCCATTGCCGGTCCCCGGTCCGGTACAGGGGCAACACTGAGGGTTGCGATCCGTTGCCGGACACGGAAAAAGACAAAAGACAAAAAAAAAAAAAAAGAAACTGAGCCAAGAGATTGAAGTTGAAAGCAAGAGTTGAGACCCAAGAGTAGAAGGAAGACCGTCTGAGACAGACAGCAAGCCACGCTGCTCTGAGCTGGAGAAGAGCTTGGTGGGCCGGAGGAAGGGAAGGTGGCCAGTGTGGCCGGCTTCTCAAGGAAGAGGGACCCTGAGAGTGAGGCAGAGCAGCAGGCAGGGGCCAGATCACACGGGTAGACCGAGTTTGGCATTCGTATCTCATTCTCTGAGCAGAGACGCTCTGACATGGTTTTCAGCAGAGGAGTGAAGTAACTGACATTTGCACAGATGCCTCCAGCTGCCGAGGGGGATGCATTGGAGAGAATGTAGGTGGCAAGTGCAAACGAGGAAGATAGATCAGCGAGAGAAAGACTTTTCAGTCATCTGGAGGGGAGACGATGGTGGCTGGCCAGGAGGAGGCAGCAGACTGGGGCGGGGGCGGGGGTGAGCAGACAGGTTCAAAATGCCTTTGGCCATGAGACTGGCAGAATTTGGTGGCCAGCTGGCTATGGAGGCGGGTGTGAAAGTAACTCACAGGTTGGTGGCCTGAGGAGTGGGCCAATGGTGGTGCCCTATCAAGATGGAAAAGCTGGAGATGCAGAGGGTTTGGAAGGATCCTCCTTCGAACCTTCATGACACAATTCCTCATTCAAGTCTGTCTCTCCCTCTAGACCAGAAGTCCCATGAGGGCTGGGGTCACACCGACTAGTTTCCCAGGGCTGCCATAACAAATGACCACCACAGAAATTTCTTTTCTCACAGTTCTGGAGGTCAAAAGTCTGAAATCAAGGTGTAGACAGGATTGATTCCTTCTGGAAGCTCTGAGGGAGAGTCAGTTCCATGCTCTCCCCTAGCGTGGCGGCCGCGGCAACCTTGGTCTCCGCTTCTGCCTTCACACGGCTTCCCCTCTGTGCGTCTTCTCCCTCTGTCCCATAAGCACATGTGTCATTGGACCCAGGGCCTACTCTGATTCAGGATGCTCTCATCTCAAGATCCCTAACTTGATTACATGTGCAAAGACCCTTTTTCCAAATAAGGTCACATTTACCAGTTCCAGGGGTTATCTTTTGGGGGAGCCACAATTCAACCCACCGTATCCATCACTGAGAAAATGAAAGAGCGAATCACGTCTGGTCTTCACCATCACTCAGCCCAGGGCCAGGCACGGGTCAGCACGGATGCACAGCACTGGTTGGCTAAAGAACCAAGCATAACTCCAACCAAACGCTGCGTCAGGAAGCAAAGCCTTGGCTTCCCCCCCATTTCTTTTGGGGCTGTTTTCACCACCAGTTTCTCCAAGTTCATCATGTAGCAATGTGTCCATAACACAGCGTTTCAGGTAGAACTGACTCACAGTCAATAAACAGGAGAGACCTGGACTCCAGTCAAAAGCAGAATTAACATTCCAAAGACGAACCTGGATCCAGCCTCGTGGTTGAAGCCACTCTTGTGGCTCCTCCCTCCAAGATGCAGACAGAGGAATGAAGACCACAGCACAGCCTCCAGACCCCTCCTTGCCCAGCCTCCCGCCTGGCCACCCCTACCTCCTTCCAGAAGTGACGAATATTTCCTCCATGGAGGAGGAAATGGGTCAACAAGAAATGCTGCTGGCAATGTCTTGGTCAAGGTTGTTGTGACCTCCCATCCTGTGCTGGGGGCAGACATCCCATGACACACCTCTGTTCATGGGCAGCCTCCTCCCCACACTGCCGACCTCGGCTAAGTTCTCCCGCTACTGCAATGGCATGGACTCTGGATACTACAGGGCGCCAGCTGCTAAGCAGTGGGAGGTTTGCTGGGTGCCCACCTCTGTGGGCATAGAAGCCCCAGATCACCAGGACCTTCTGCGGGGTGCACGGGGCCCTTCAAAAGTCTCAGAGCACATCTGCCTTTCCAAGTTAACCACAGGCACCAACACTTAGATTTAGGAACCAACTTCTCCCTACCCAAGAGAGTACCCCCAGGGTTTCCTCTTCTAGAGACCCTGCCCCACCCCCCATCCCTACCCCACTGACCATCCTCTCCCCAGTACCAAGAGTCTGTGTGCCTTGATCCAAGTCAGGCGGGGACCAAGCCCCTGAGTGAGGCAAGTGACGTAGCAGCGGGACCAGCAGGAAGGCAGGAGGAGCCCAGAACCCCGGCTGTCACAGCACTGGGAGCAGCAGCTCTGGATCCAGGGATGCACGGGGCGGTGTGGCTGGAACTGGGACTCTCTTGGGTAAGGCCCAGGTGCTCTCCCTGGGTGGTGAGTTTCTTTGATAACCAGATCTGAGAAGGGCCGCCTTTCAGTGGGCGGCCCAGGACTCCTTACCATGCTGCCCCAGCCCTAGAGGGGCCTGTCTCCAGTCAGCCGAACCCCTCCGGGAGGGAGGCGCCGCATCCCCTGGACCTCTCAGTCTGGGGCGTGCTCTCTTGTCATTGCATGGCCACCAGCACTAGCCTGTTAGCTCCTGAGCCCCCTGGGGCTACTTTACTGTCTCCCTGTAGCTCCCCTAAGAGCTGCTTTAGCCTGTGCTCCACTTGTAATAAAGTCCCAAGGCAGCTGAGTTTAAAGACACCATTATGCATTATGGATAAAGGGCAGGTCGCTCTCCCCCACTGGCCAGCTTGGCATCTGCACTTGCTACGTGGCATCCTCTCCCCTGGGCCCCAAGGCAAGCAAGGTGCCCCTTGGTGTCCGCAGCCCTGGGAACCGAGCACCAGGGCTTCTGGCTGCAGCCGTGGAACGGCGTTCTTGCTGGGACCCCACTACAAACTGACGAGCATGAATGGCCTGCTTCCTCCCTCCATCTGCTAGCAGCAATTAAGATGCTCCCCAACGCTGGGAATGTGGGGTTAATTCTCTTCTTTTCTGCCTTTTTTTTTTTCAAATATTTATGAAGAGATTTTCCATTTATCCTGACACATCTTCTCCACTGTGGGTGTCAGCTGGGAGGGCTCAGACAACAAACTCCAGAAGGTATTTTCCCCAAAGCAGCATCTGGTTCCCTTGGCAAGTGTGGCGGGTGGTTTGCTGGGAATTGGCCGAGGCAGAGGGAGGAGGAGCCGCGGGCTGGCACAGCCCCCTAGTAGGGCTCTCTGGCTCTGGGACGCCCCAGTGCATGGGGCTGGGCATCCCCAGAGAGCAGAGCATGTCTGCCACTTGTCATCCCACAGCCCCAGGTCCTGTGTGAACCGGGACACAGGACCCTTGTGAGCACCACACCTGCCTCTCACCCTTCAAGCCCTCTGGTCTGATGCCTATGCTCCCCAACTCTGCAAGGCAAACCACCTGGGTGGTGACCAGTTCCCCACTGCAGACTCCAAGGGTCTTCTCTGTGACTCTTAGCAATGGGGCAGGTTGGTGGAGGAGAAGATGCTGGCTCGGCCCCTGTGTCCCCAAGCTCACCCATCCCAGGAGGCCTTCTGGAGGCAGAGCTACAACTCTTGATCTTGTTCCCTTGATGGGCTTGTTCCCTTGATGGGCTTTTTCCACTTGCAGGGTGGGCAGATGGAAAAATGGCAAGACAGGATGACCCACACTAGGGGCAGGAGTCAACTTGGTGGCAGGCCTAGAGGGGGCTATGAGAGCCCTGCAGAATCTTCCAGACGACACCAGCTCAACCGCTGCCTTCCATGCTCACTCAGAGGTGCAGCCAGCCAGGCTGATGCCCGGAGCTCCAGCCCTCCATCCCGTTAGTTACCAAGAGACTGAGCCAGGCTGTATCTGCCGGTGATGAACTCAATTGAAAACCAAATATTTTCAGATGAAAACCAAACACTCTCCAGGAGAACTTGGGTCCAAAGGCATCATGGCTTTGTGCCCTGGTTCTTGTCTGCGCTGCCCATTAGGAATCACTTGGGAGCTCTAAAAGATATTGATGTCCAGGTCTCACTCCAGAGTGGTCAGAATATCTGGGAAAGGGGTTTATATTTCTAAAATCTCCCACTGTCAAGGGCATCCAGAGTTAGAAAGCATTGAGCTATGGAAAGAATACATTCCCTGGAGGCAGGAAAGAATATATTCCTAGGCTGGAAACCTAACTCTTTTGTTTACTAGCTGTGACCTGGAATAAGTTCCCTGCCCTCTTGAAGCCTCAGTTGCACCATCTATAAAATGGAGATAACAATACCTTTCTGCAGAACTGTTCCCTGCAGAACCACCTCAGGGCCTCACCTCTGGGCACAGAGGCTGCCAGATGGCAGTTCAGTCATGGGGCAGTTCTATTCTGTCAGGTGATGACACTCCCTACAGACACAGCACCAAAGAATATTTCTCCCTGGATTTCAAAGGATTGAGAGCACTTAAAATATCTCTTCTAGGAAGCCAATTTGTTTCCCATTCCCTGCTTATCTGGAAATGGTCTGTTATCAGATCCAGCCGAGTGCAGAGCCAGATGCAAGTGTCTGGAGAATTTGCTCTGCCTGGTGCTGCTCTGGGCCAGGGCAGGATGGAGAAGGCCGGAGGTGTACAGCGGTCATGCCAGGGATCAGGTGCTTCTGGGCAGACACACCTGAAAAGACCCCAGTGGTTCTGCAGACCACCTGAAGAGGACCCCAAAGGCCTGGGCACATCACGCATTCATGCAATAAATATGACTTCTTATTTCATATTATGTGCATCTACCGGTGACATCTACTGATGTCAGACCACCTTGCCTGGGACAGCCGGGCACTGATTTGCTAGAACCCATTCCAGATACTCCATACATCCTTCTCTTCAAATCTCACCACAGCCTTTTGAGGGGAGGTGCCACTAGTCATTTGATAGCTGGGGACTGAGTGACCTGCCCCAGCTCTTCTCCTGTACCACGCAATGTCACAGCTCTCTGGACAAGAGAAAAATTTGAGGAGAGTTTTGACAACTGACTGCAATGATTTTAACAATGTCTTTGTCACCCAGAAGATCCACATTCATAGGTTCCCAGGGGACAATATGAGCCAATAGGGAGGGGCCCCACTGAGGAAAAAGCCAATATTTCTGGATTAGATAAATTAATGGGTTTATACTACTACGAAGGATGCTTGAGTCTGGTGAAGTCAGCGGTTGTGGGAAGATGAGGATATCAAGTAACTTAAACTTAATTGTTAGGGAGTATTAATAAGCAAGGCAATAAAAGTTACCATTTATTTAGAACATATATAAATCAAAATTATAAGCATCAGACTGCTGAGGCTCAACACTGGGCGACACTTGACATGTGAATTACCATCTCCATGCCTTTGTTACCTCTTTGGTAAAATGAGACCAATAATAGTGTCTACCTTAAGGAATTTTAGAAAAAATCAAATCAGTTAACATATGGCACAGCATTTAGAATATAGCCTGGTACGTATGAAGTACTCAGTAAACATTAGCTATTAGCATTTTTGAGTTAATGCTTTCCCTTGGCTTCTTTAATCTGCACAAAAAATCCCATGAAAAAATCCCATGAAACAGATCCCATGAAATGGTTCCCATTTTAATGGGGTCCAGAGAGGTTGAGCCGCTAGTCCAAGACCACACAGCTGCAAACAGCAAAGCAGGACTGGAAACTCAGGTCAGCCTGAACTGAATGATCTTTCTTTTCCACACCATCAAAAGGCCTTGGAGAGAAAAGCAGCAAAGACCCAGCAGCTCTTCAATGACAAACCGAGCAGGAATAGCTGACAGAGAGGGCAGAGTGCAAATTTTCACTTGATATCCATGATTCAGAAAGACATCTGCAACATAAAGCAAGCCCTCCCACTCTGTAGCAAGCACAGCCCCAAGACGGCCAGGAGCAACTCCCCCCCCACCCCCCCCCCCCCCAAGGCACTGAGGACCGCAAGAGGCAGGGGAATGAGAAGGAAGGTGGGGCCCAGAAGGCCAAGGGAGCTGCAGCTTCCCTGAATCGAACGTTTCATTCAGCAGCCAGGCACTTGGCAGCAAAGTTGCACATGAAATGCATTTTCTCCCAGCTCCTGCACAAGGCTGTTATATTTTAGGAATTAAAAGCTCTGCTTTGGTAAACGCACAAATGACACATGGTAGTCGAAACATGTGTCGTCACTGACCACCTTCCCCACCCCATCCCGCACCCCCTTTTTCAAATGTTCCAGCCTCCGAGTGTGGCTGATTTCTCGGAGTGCTTCTCAACCCTTTGAGAGTCGGCTCGGTTTCAGAGGCAGGAGGTGGACAAAGGAACCCTCGGCCTGTTTGTCCTGTAGAGTGTTTTGAAAAGAATGTTCTCAGAATAACCAGCTACCTCTCAAGCGTGCTGGGCCGGAAGCTTTGGCCAAGCCAGGCTGTTCATATCAATATGCTCATCAACAGGGCTGGTTCTGGAACAAATTTCAGCAGGAGACACCACCTAGCATGGTCACCCAGCACAGTCCCTAATGGGATCCAGTTTGAAAACACACAGGTCTTGAATAAGCCCACATGGACTTCACTCACAATTGACTGTTATGTTCGCTGTTTGAAACTAACTGCAGGGCGCTGGGTCCCACAGTAAGTGGAAAATGCCCGGGAGAGGGCAGCAGCCAGAGGCCATAAGGGACAGGGTACCTGGGTCAGGGGCTGGCCAGGGCAGGTGCTGGGAGCAGGAGCCAGGAGGGAAGGGGAGGAGGGTGGGCTCCTAAGACCAGTGGCTTCTAGCACCTGCCATCAGCCTAGCTCACCCCTACCTGCCCGGGAAGTGGGAGTCTGCTCCACCCCATCCAGTTTGTAGGGTACAGCCCTTTCCTTACCTCTCCACCCCCGTGTGACTTTGACAGTCATCTGAATTTGACTTTATCTGGATACATCTGTGAAGGAGGAGTGGGGGAGGAAGCAGAGGTGGGCAGAGTGGGCTGCGGTATGGTAGCTGACAGAGCCTGGCTGTCTGTGCTCCAGGCAGAGCTGGGTTCAAATCCCAGCTCAGTCACTACCCTCTGTTTAGCTGCAAGTTCATCATCTACACAATGGGGATAAAGGCACCTTATACGGTAGTTGTCATGGTTAAATAAAATGAAACACTCAAAGTGGCACCTGGAGGGCACACGCTCCACGCTGCCTCCCTTCCCTCCGGGCTTCTAGGGGCTGCCCTGGCACGGAGACAGTGAGCATGCCACCATTTTATTTTATTGCAGAAGAGCTGAAAAAGAAGGCTGCATATCCAACCTCCATCACCTTGAACAGGATATCAGTGATAAACAAATGAAATGAAATAAACTTGAATACATAAGTCCAAGTAGCATTTTCTGATCTGTGCTCTCCCTCAGAGGAACCATCTGAAATACTGAAGAAAAAAAGAAGTCATTCTTGCAATGTGCATAATCTGACAGAGGGGAGGCTATCAGGACCAGGATCTCGGGGCATTCTTCTTGGCTACTGAGCAGCTGGGGGGGTTGCAGATAAGCCTCTACACCCAGGCAAGCCCTGGAACCTTCTGAGACTACCCCCAACCCTTGGCTATAGAAACTCGAAATCACTCTTTATGTCTATTCACCAGAGATATGGCCCAGGTTCCCCAAATCCTCCCATTAAGCCTTCTCAAATCACCAGAACCATCTGCTCTGGGCCTGGAAATGAGATATTACAAAAAGTTGCCACACAAAGGTCATTATTTCTGGAGGACAAAGGGAGGGGGGGAGGAACAAAGCTTTTAATAAAGGCTTCTGGAGCTGCTGCAGAAAGCCTCTGCGGTCCCCTGGCTGGTGGAGGGCCTCTCCCTTCTCCCCCTGACTACAGACACAGCCGACTCAGTGGCTCTGACATGCTCGTTACGCAGCATGAGCAGCCTAATACTGTATTCCTCTCCTACAGCCACTGCTCGGCTGCTGCACCCTGGAGTTGAGATTGTCAAGGGTGCTGAGCTCATTACGGCCTTGTCTTCATAGCCAAACTAAATGAAGAATTGAGGTAATTACCCAGTGATCCAGTGAGGGAGGAAGAAACAAGCTCGTGTTGAAAAAGACGGTTTTGGAGGACTGGTCCCATTGACTATCAAATATCACTCACTTTTTCAGCTGTCCAGAGAGGTTATAATATGTGTGATGTCTTGTTCCCTCCGCCAACAGTAAAACTCACACCAAGTGGCTCCCTGGAGGAAGATGCCAAGTGTCCAGTTTCTCCAGAACAAGACCAGTCCAGAGCCTCCTCCTAGGCAAGGGAAGGACACACCCCTCCCTCAGATCTGGTAGTGTCACATGGGAGAAACTTCAGGGTCCTCAGGCAGCAGTTAAATACTGCCACTTGGAGTTCTCTAATCCGGCGGAGCAGAAATTTCCAGATTTAAATTGTGCTCACCCAGGCATGCTGAATAGTCCCAGACAGCCTTGAGTTTACTCCAGCTCCATTTGTCAGCGGTCAAGTCCTTATTTGACTCCACAGTCTACACCCTTAAAACCTCAGGACCAAGCATGGCTGTCAGCTGGGTGTCCACAGAGAGAAAGGCAAACTGTGAAGCCCCCACTAGGGTCCCCCCGATTTAACTGGTAATAATAACAGTACAGCCAAGCAGTATTTGACAATGGCAAAGAGGTCAATTAAGTGTCCAAAAAACACTGGCCTTGAAGCCGCCCAGACCTGAGCTAGGATCCGATCCACCACCTTCCAGGTGTGAGAACTTTGAGCAAGTTACTTAACTTCTCTGCACCTCAGATTCCCCACGCGTCGTAAGGTGGATACTAGTGAGAATCAACAGAGAATGTAACATACGTCTCCTAAACAGTGTCAGGCTCACTGTCTCCAAAAAAGGTGGAAAAGGCAGCATTTACAGCTCATTCCACAAATGGTGGCTTCACTGTACAGGGTGAAAGGCTGCTTTTTTGATCTTCAAAATAACTGAAAGGGGGACCAGAGAGGTGTCTTTCTCTGAGGTGGTTTTGGCTTGTCCAGATCCCCCTGCTAGTCAGTCCGGGAGCCAGCTCTAGATGGCAACAGTCTTGGTTCCTGATCCAGTGCTCTCCCAACTCTCCCACTGCCCTCTCAGAATGGAGCGGTGAGAGCTGGTCGAACATGGCTCTGATGAATGATTTCTGTTCTGGCTCCCATGGGATTAACATGAGGATCCCTTGCTTGGAGGAAGGTTCCATCACCCATGTGTCATCTGTCCTACCTAGTAAGAGATTGGGGGAAGCTACTCCTCCCCACCCCCCACAGATCAGATTCATTAATCTTCCCAGAGTTCCTGAGGAAGGCTGCAAGCAGGAAGGAGTGCAGGGGATGTTCCTGAGTATCCCAGTAGCTAGTTACCTAGTAAGAGATTGGGGTAAGCTACTCCTCCCCACCCCCCACAGATCAGATTCATTAATCTTCCCAGAGTCCCTGAGGAAGGCTGCAAGCAGGAAGGAGTGCAGGGGATGTTCCTGAGTATCCCAGTAGCTAGCTTGGGATGTCTGTGTCCACACCACGTTTCATGGAACCCTAGATCCACAGAGGTGCTTTGCGGGCTGCAGGGGGTGGTATGGGTAGGTGGGCACAGGTGCTCGGGGTCCCTCATTCAACCAGAGCAGTGCCAGCTCTTACCTACAGGGCTAACTGCTGGGTGACCTGGTTTATTTATGTTGGGCTTCCGTTTAAGATTTAATTTGAAGGAAAGATTTGCTCCTAGAAAAGAAAAGCTTGAGATTTACCGTTCTTGATGCTTCTGAGAACAGAACCTAGACTTAATCCTTGTGGATATTAGGGACAGAGGTGGGCAGCCCTGTTCCAAGCCAGAGCAACCCATCTCACACCTACTGGTCCACTTAGACAGACACTGGACACCTGCTGTGCGCAGAGCCCCAGAACAGGTGGCAGGTGGGTAAAAATAAGATAGAGGTGATGATCCTTGTCCTTAGAGACTTTGGAAGGCAGAACAGACACCTCAAAGGCAGGAGCAGAGACTAACAAAAACTAATTAATGCAGCCAGTCTGCTCCTCAGGCTATATTACCTTGTAATGTGTTTTTCCCTTTTATTTATGTGTGCTATTGCCCCCAACGAGACTATAATTTTCCAGAGAGCAAGAAACACCTCTCACTCAACAAACATTTGTTAAGCACTTACCATATAAGCCAGACATGGGAGAGGCTCACAATCTCGTGGGAGAGAGAACAGTGGTTCCAGCACGGGGTAATTAATTTTCCTCGGGGAGTGGGAACCTGGGAAGGTGCCACCAACGAAGTGAAATTGAAGCTTCGTCTTGCAAGAAGAATAGCAGCTCACCAGGTACCTCCTTCCATTTCCTGGGGTCCAACGCAGCATCACACAGGACACTCCTCAGAGATGCCAACCACAGGAGCACTGGAAGGTGTGAAGTGAAGGAACCCTGGGCATCCTGGCCTTGCTCTCTAAGGGCCTCCTGGAGGGATGAGTTTGGAGCTGGGTTTGGGAGGAGGAGCCTGGACTGGCTCCCAGAAGGAGTATGTCCAGGTTGGGACCAAGCCAGCAGCAAAGGCAATTAAGTGAAGCCAGCAGAGCTTGGGGCAGAGGCTGGCAATGAAGGGGAGGAGGTGAGAGAAAGCCAGTTAAGCTGGAGTGGAGCGCAGGCAAAATGAAATAAAGGTATCCAGAAGGAGCCGAGAGCAAGAGGGAAGCGTCTGCGGGGCTGGAACGTTTGGATCAAATACACCTGCGATGTTCTGGACTCTGCTGATAACCTGGCACCAAACATGGGATCCTGGACAGGCGCCCCATTTTCAATACCAGCCTCACCACCCCTCTAGAAAGCAGGGATCCTATGTTCTCCCAAAGGACCTCTGGCTGACACCTCCCGTCTTCCTCAACCCCAAAGTCCAGGTCTTCCCAGCCCCTGCCACGGGATCTGGAAGAGTTGGCCAGGACAGGATCCTGGGGCAGGAGGCGCCTGGGTTGGAGAGGGGGGTGGCCGGGGACGGCAACGTCTCCTAGCTGTGACCCACATGTTGGGCTTCTGGAAATCTGACCTGAACACTCACACTCAACCTCTATACCTTCATCCCCAGGTAGAGCACAGATATGTACAAGGGGGAAGGGGGGGACGCCACACGCGCGCGCGCGCACACACACACACGAATCCCCAGGGTCGTCTAAGGGGAGGCCGGGTGTCCTGGGTTGGGTAGGAGAGGTGGCTGGAGAAGCGGTTTCCTAACCCTTCGGTCCTCCTGGGGTACCCTCCCTCGGCTTCCTTTGCTCTGATAATGTGAATGAAGCCTGGGAGAGGAGGAGAGAGCGCGCGAGCGCGGGGAGG
>NW_007736036.1:50481-69647 GCF_000696425.1 Galeopterus variegatus
GGGGGGGGCCGTGGTGGGGGTGACACCGAGTCTCGGTCGCGGCCCCAGGGCAGGGCGGCTGCGGGAGACCTCCGTGGGAGATGGGCGTGCGCCCGGGCTAGCTGCTGTCGCTCGAGGGGAACGGCCTGGGAGGGGCGTGGTTGCCCCTTCGGGGAGGGCCGCTGCGACCCCAGGCGCGCCCTGAGGCCGAGTAGTAGGTGTGGTGAGGTTGGGATGCCTCGCGGGGCTGGGCTTGCGTCCCCCTGACTGTGGGGACGGCTCCCTGCCAGGGAGGAGCCCGGACGTTTCCAAAGCCGAAATGTGCTGGGTTTCAGCTCGTCCCGGGCGCCCTCCTGCCCAGCCGCGGTACTTGAACTAACAGGTGGCCGTGGAGGGACCGTCTGGCCCCGCCCAGGTTGTGGATAGGTCTGCCGCGTGGTCTTGGCTCTCAGACTGAGGATCGGATGGGGGAAATGGGTGGAACGTTCCTTTGATTCTTCAGGCATCCTTGGACGGAGTTTCCTCGTTCTGTTTCTGTAACCTTTCCCCGCGTGTGAACCCCGCCCCTCGGTAGCCGAGGAAGTTCTCCCACACACCTGGCCTTCCTGGCTGCGGTCACAGCCCCTGCAAACAGTTCCGCGGAGCTGGATCCGGGGGGGAGGCTGGTAGGGAGCTCTTTAAAGGACAGCCCTTTTCTGGCCGCATTTGAAGTCGTCTGGAGAGGGACTTTGTGAAACTGGGTCTGCTTGGTGAAGTCGAACCTGCCCCTTTCCCCTCCGGACCGTGCTTGTTCTCATCTGGAATCCTGCCCACCTCTGTCTCCCACATCCACCCCCAAACTAGGCTGCTTTATCCTTCGAAATTTGGAGCTTAATGCCAGAGCTAAGCGGACCACGTCTTCAGATAATAGACATGTGCAATCAATAGTTCGGGAAACTGCCACTCAAAGGAGCGGGAGCGGGGGTCCCACAATCACTCCCTCCTCTTTTCTTTTGAAAAACATCATTTTTGGTGTGCAGTTGCTCAGATCACGAACACCTACTCCTCTCATCTGGAGAATGTTCCCACGTCACTACCTGCCACAGCACCTGAGCTTGATACAGAGCAGTGGCTGCAGAGCCTGGGTGTTCTACCTCACAAGCTCCACTGGGTGCCATCTGTGTGCATGATAGGTCATGCCACGTCCCCACCCGAAGTCATGCGGTGACCCAGAGCCCTCTAGTTTCCCAGTGGAAATTGGAACTACCTCCTCCATGTTAGCAAGCCTGGCTGCCAGAGTGACTGGAATGCCTCTTTTATTAATTCCTCATCCTAATTAGGATTGATGCTGCATTTAACATCTTGCCAGCTGCCTCGAGTCATTTGCACTCCGGTGTTCATCAAGAGAACCCCAAGCTGATCTGGGCAGCTGGCTCTGCTGGCAGAGAGAGCCATCTGGGGGACTTCATGAAAAGAATTGGACTGCTTCGGTCATTCCCCAAAGCTCAGGGGTTCTGAGGGTCAAACCAGGCCATATCCAAGGGCCAGAACATCCTTGGGGGAACCAAGGCTGGGAGAACTGGTTTAAGATTTCTTGTTGTGGTTAGAGTCATCCTGAGAGTCCCTCAACCTGGTTGGGAACTGCCAGCTTATCTCATAAAAGTACATCAGCTTGCAGCCAAGACGCTTCCTATGATGCCTCTGCCTGCCAGCCAGTGGCAGGGCTGAGACCCGGACAGCACATTAACCCCAGGCCACTCCCTTGGGGGAAAACGTGGGGGGGGGGTACCTCATGTTGGCTTTTGTGTGCAAAATGCATTATTTCCACCTGTTCTCTAGCAAAGTACCTCAAAGCATTACATCCAAACGAAAATGAAAGAAAAAAGGAAATGAAAAGAGCAAACCTTTGAGCTGAAACTGAAGAAATTCTGCAGCAGACAGCTAATAAAGCTCCGGGTGCAGGGCGAACTCTGAAGGGTTTGTTGGCAACTTGCAAGCAGCAGTTTGGGTTTCCTGGTAGTTTCCAATACAAGATGTTGCCGGGCCAGGAGAGCCCGGCCCTCTGTGTGCCCCAGGCGTCCACACCGGCTGGCAGGGCTGCGGGCTCCCAGCTCCACCAGAGCTGGCCTAACCCCTCCTCTTTCGACCCTCCAAAGCAGGGTCTCCCCCCTTTACCCGCCCCTCCACTGGACAAGTGTCAAAATACCCAAGTGATGCAGAGCCTTGTGCCTGTTACTGCGTGGCGTGCTCACGACAGCCCTGGGTGGGCACTACCTTCACCCCCATTGCAGATGAGGCCACGAGGCACAGAGATGTCCAGGGACTTGCCCAGAGACACCCAGATAGGGGGAGACTTGGCCAGATTTGAGCCTCTGTCTTGCTACAGAGCTCTTCCTGACACCTCATCCTGCCATTTCCCAGCTAGCTTCTGGGTTGCCATTAAAAATAGAATCGAGTTCTTGGCTACCCAGTGGAGCCCATCTCTAAGGTTGGGCTGGCGGCAGCGTGAAGGCATTTGGAAGTGAGAATGTACAATGGATACACAAATTGCATAACACATTCTCTCTCTCTCTCTCTCTCTCTCTCTCTCTCGGTCTCTGTCTATGTCTTTCTGTCTCTTGGTCTCTCTCTGTGTCTGTCTGTCTGTCTCTGTCTCTCTCCTTCCATTGTGTTCTGGACTAGCTTGTCCTCACCACAGTCAGTCCCCTGCTCTCCCCCTTCCTGAGACCCTCACCTCATTCTTTGTATCTTTGGGGACACCCAGCCAAGAGTGGGGACATAGGAAAGAGGTAGTAAATCTTTTTCAACCAAAGGCATCATCAACCAACATTTGTTCAGCCTCTAATGCATTTTGGAATTGGGGGGTATACAATGTAATCAAATGCCATAGAGCATGTATTGTGTGCCAGCGACGGAAGACCCCATGCAAACGTGGAGGAGAAGAGGATACTTTGGGCCCAGAATGCAGCAGCTTAAGGCCACATAACAAGGCCCCCACGCCTACCATTATCTCCAGAGCACTCACTGGAGCTGCTGAGGCAGGGCCCATGCAGACCCCATCACTGTGCTGCCATCAGGAGAGCTCTGGGCATGGCAAAGCTCAGCCTCAGCAGTGCCCCTCCCCTCCTGCATGCCCCACGGCACCGATAGACAAAGCTGCCTCCAGCACACTCACAGCTCTGTCAGAGCCTCGAGGTGGCAGCCTTGATACCAGGAGTGGCCCCCGTGCCTACTTTGAGCCAGCTCTGTGCCAGGCACTAGTGGGGGAAATTAGAGGAAGATTCTGGACCCTGAGAGTCAGAGAGTCCTTTGCCCCAATCATGTTCACCTTTCTCACCTGGGTACCAGGAGTGGCCCCCGTGCCTACTTTGAGCCAGCTCTGTGCCAGGCACTAGTAGGGGAAATTAGAGGAAGGTTCTGGACCCTGAGAGTCAGAGAGTCCTTTGCCCCAATCATGTTCACCTTTCTCACCTGGGTAGCATTCCTCAGACCAGTGTACCCAACCTTTATTCATACCATGGCACGCAGAAAAAATATTAGCCCTGTACCTTGGGGGAGGGGAAGGAGAGGACAGCCAAGGATGTCCACCCAGGGGCTTCAGCTGGCCCAAGCCCTGCCCAGCTGCCCACAGGTGGGGTGGGAGGGGCACTCTTTCAGCACACCTGGAACTCTTTCATGGTAGGTCAACCTAGAAGCTCTGCCTTAAACCACACTCCTGACATGAGACCATCCAAATAGCAGCCTTTCTCCACCTGCTCCAGGCCAGGCACTGGGCTAGGAACTTTTCCTATCTGTGTTTTCTTTCCTTTTCTCTTGCGATAACCTAGGCAGCCTGTCCAGTCAGGCCCAGGTGAGTGCAGGCACACC
This sequence comes from Galeopterus variegatus, assembly GCF_000696425.1. Lineage (NCBI taxonomy): Eukaryota > Metazoa > Chordata > Mammalia > Dermoptera > Cynocephalidae > Galeopterus > Galeopterus variegatus. Next base: position 54,307 of record NW_007736036.1, read on the forward strand.
TTCCCACTGTGCCAGTGCCACCAGCTAATAACTTCACCCTGGGGCCCTCCTTTGCCCTCTGGGGTTAATAATAACAGCTGTCACTTATTGCAGACCTTCATGTAAGACTCTTTAGTTCATATAATTGCCACCAACACTTCAAGGTAAATATTAATTATCTGACTTTTATAGATGTAGAAAATGAGGCTTAAGACGGCCACAGCTCCTGAGTGTCAGGGATGCCACTTTCTTGATCACAGCCGAGGTTGAACATATGAGCTCTTCCTTCCACTAGATTTCCCAGGGGGTAGTTCTTTATTAGAACCACACAGATTTGGGAAGGGGCAGGTAAAATGGGGTTGTTTTAGTCAGCTCAGGCTTTCATGACAAAATATGATAGACTGGTGGCTTAAACAACAGACATTTACTTCTAACAGTCCTGGAGGCCAAGTTCAAAGTCCTGGCCTATTCAGTTCCTGGTGAGGGCTCTGTTCCTGGCTTGCTGTGTCCTCACATGGCAGAGAGGGAGCTAGCTCTTCGGTCTCTTCTCAAGAGGGCACAAATTCCATCCTGAGGACCTACTACCCTCACGACCTTATCTAAACCTAATTACCTCCCAAAGGCCCCTTCTCCAAATACCATGGGTCACATTGAGAATTAGGACTTTGACATAAGAATTTTGGGGGACACAAACATTCAGTCCATGACAGGGGTATTCCTTCCTGTCCCTGTTCCATAACTGGTGCTCACGGGGTCCTGGAGGTCCCTTCTCATGTTCACCTTCCCTTAATGCTCTGTTATGTCTCTTCCCTACCCTCCTCTCTTCTTTACACCTTTCTCTCTTCTTATAAAGAAACATCAGCTCCTTTTAACTGGAATCAGCTGACTTAGGAGGAGCTGGGGGTCTTGGTGGTCCCTAGCCTGGGGATTGACTTAATGGCTCCTCTGCAGAGCCGGCTTTGGAGGAACCCCATATCAGGGGCTTCAGAAAAGCTCAGTGGGAAAATCATTAGATCTTTAAAATAAATCTCCTGTGTGAGTCTCCAGAGACAGCCCAGACTCTGAGGATTTCCTGGACAGAGTCACAGAAGCACAGAGTTGAAGGGGCCTCAAGTCGTTGGATCCAGGGTCTCAGAGGTGAGGGAGGCAAAGTCCAGCACAGCTGAACTGGAGCAGCGATATGCTGTGAAGAGAGCCTGGTGGGCCTCTGTATCCTTATCTGAAAATGGGGCCTGGATGATCTGGAACATTCCTATCACCACCGACTTTCTGCCACTCAAGCCGCAGAGAGCCCCTGTCCACAGCTTCCAGGTTGAACCCAGTTCTGCATGGCCCGAAGGCGGCGTGACAGGAGGAGGGGGTTTTCTCCAGCTGGAAGAGCCTTTGGGATTACTTAGTTCAGTGGTTCTCAACCTTTCTCCGGCAAACACACACATATACATACGTGGCCTGCCTGCCAGGCCTGCTTCTATCCATTCATTCATTCATCAGACACATGCTCACTGACCACCTGGTCTGTGTCAGACACGTCAGGCTCTGGGTCACAGCTGTGGACAGGACAGACAGGTCCCCGCTTCCTGGAACTAACATTCGAATGGGGTAGTTGGCACTTTGCTGATTTGTGTTATGGTGAAAACAGAATAGGGGTCTGTGCAGGGAGAGGCTGGGGATGGCTGGTGGTGCCACGCCCAAATGGGGCACGACAGAAGAAGAGGCAGTTGTGGGAAAGGAAATCAAGGGTATGCCCATGGGGGCTCTCAGATTCTGACACCAACACCTGACCCCCAGAGCCAAAAGTAGTGCCATAAAGTTCCATGGGACATAACTCAGAAGCACCGCGATACCTCGTGATAGCTCAAGCATTGATTAACTGCCCCTCAGGACAGGATGGGGCTCCTCACCCTCAGCACTGTTGACATTTGGGGCTGGGTCATTCTTTGTTTTGCAGGGGGAGGCTGTCCTGGGTGTTGTAGGATGTTTAACAGAACCCCTGGCCTCTATCTACTAGAAGCCAGGAGTACACCTCCTTTCCCAGTCATGATGACCAAAAATGTCTTCAGATGTTGCCACATGTCCCTGGCCTAAGAGAAGCATCATTTAGGTCGGTGGCAGGCCGGAGGGTGCAGGCCGATTCCTGGTAGCTGGTAGGAACGCTGCTCACTTCTCTTCCCTTTGAGAAAGCCCATGGAACATAAGTAAGGGGGAGCGAGCCTATTAATGGAATGGTCTGGTGTCAGCCGTAGGTGCTGGGGCTCCATTCCTTTATTAATAGCGATGCTTACCCTGCCTGCAAGGGCCCCGCCGGTGTCCACCTGCACTGAGAACAGCTGTTGTAGCCCAGTCCTTATGCTGCAAGCAAAGGAAACTCAAGACCCATGAGGCAGAGTGACTTACCAAAGGTCACATGGAACAGAAGCGGGGTGGGGGCTGCCTGGCCAGGACTCTGCCCCCCACAGCCTCCCCTTGGGCTGGGACTTGAGGGAAGGTTGGGCCACAAGCATCCACCATAGCAGGGGGCTGCAGCAATTCCTGCAGAAGGAGGAAGAGCTCACTCCTGCTGGTCTGTCGTGTCGCAGGCTGTCACCTCACTCAGGGTTAACCTGCGCACACACTCAGAGACACACCTGCCCTCCCGACAGCCTCTCCCTCCATAAGGACCTTCTCCCATGGGTGCGTGCTCCCCTGGGCACAGCTTCAGAAAAGGAACGAGCTGGTCCTACCCCCCCCCCAGAGGGGCCAGGTTGGGTCTGCCCCGGTCAGCCTTCCAGCCCCCTACAATTCTTCATCCCCCCATGGCACCCTTGGAAGTGCCACATGAAACCCTCTTTTCTGACCTGCAAGTCAGGACATGGTGGCAGATGAAGGACACTTTTTTTCTAGCCTATCAATTTCTTCATATGAAAAACTTTTCAAAGCTGTGAAAATTACATCACATGAGTTTACTCTGTTTCGTTCTGCCTCCTCCAACCAAAAGTGAAAAGAAGGAATAAAAGGAAAAGATAAATAATCAAAGAGGTGAGGGACTGGGATGGGTGTAAAAATAAGAGCAGGAAAATAAGAAGATGGTTGAGTCCAGTTAGTGTATACAGTGCCTGCCGCCAGGGCTGGCTGGATTGCCAGAAGTAGGCTGCGGATTTGTCTCTGAGCTTCCTGGGGGCCGGCACAACGATAAGAGCACGACCAGGTGTCAGTTCACAGTGTGCATACAATGAAAGGGAATTGTTAGGCCGAGCCCGTGGCGCACTCGGGAGAGTGCAGCGCTGGGAGCGCAGCGACGCTCCCGCCGCGGGTTCGGATCCTATATAGGGATGGCCGGTGCGCTCACTGGCTGAGCGCGGTGTGGGCGACACCAAGCCAAGGGTTGCGATCCCCTTACCGGTCACGAAAAGGACAAAAAAAAAAAAAAAAAAGGGAATTGTTTCCTAAGAGAAGCCCAGCTCTTTCTGATGCAGAGGTCTGGAAGAAATGCAGTCTGGATCTCCTTACACCAGGGCCATTCTATCATGTTAAAGTGGTTGAAAAGACAATACGGGGTAGAGGAAAGTGGCCAGGTTGAGGCCTTGAGTTCAAATCTCAGTTTTTCCGAGTAGCTGTGCAGCTTTGGGCAGATTAGTAAACCTCTCTGAGTTGTTAATGTTTCTAGAAAAGGAGATAACAAGGCAGTGAATGGGAAAGTACCCAGCACACACCTGCAGACTAGGTGTTCCCCAAGTGAGTGCTTGTTAGGATATCAGTGGGTGGCATTGGGACTGTCCTTGCATCCCACGAGGCTCCTGGTGTGAGCCATTTCTGTCCAACCAGATGGAGCCAGATGAGGGACTCAGCTGCCAACCTCCAGCGCACACAGGGGACCCTCCAGCGAAGCTCCAGTCCTGTGCCTCACAGACACCTGGCTCCCTGCTGCTCCCAGACAGCACAGAGTGTGGCCTCACACTTGGCCGAGTGTGGCCTTGGCCCCAGGTCTCCTACTCCCCTCCATGCTCTTGGAGCCAGGATGGGGGCAGGGAAGCCAGCATGTTGGGGTTCATCAGACAGAGATGTGCTTGGGTCAGAAGAGTCCTCCAACTGTTTTTTCTCCTGAAAACATCAAGACCAGTCTGCTCTGATGTCTGCCCCCACTTGCACCCCCCCCCCACTTCTCTCCATCCTACAAGCCAACAGTCTCCATGAAGCCAACCCCAGCTCCTTCCTTGGGCTTTCCAGGCATTTATGTCCCCCAGCCACAGGTGGCTTCACTGTGCATGGGCTTGTTCGGGCTTCGGATTTTAACCGGGGCTGCTGTGGCCCCTCCCCCACCCATCACACACACACACGCATGCACGCACACACCCCACTTGCCCCCCCCCCCCACTTCTCTCCATCCTACAAGCCAACAGTCTCCATGAAGCCAACCCCAGCTCCTTCCTTGGGCTTTCCAGGCATTTATGTCCCCCAGCCACAGGTGGCTTCACTGTGCATGGGCTTGTTCGGGCTTCGGATTTTAACCGGGGCTGCTGTGGCCCCTCCCCCACCCATCACACACACACACACGCATGCACGCACACACACACACGCATGCACGCACACAAACACCGCCTCTAAGGATCGCACACCTAAAGCAAGGCCTCTGCTGTCACCATATTTAACCCTCCTGTGCCTACTATGGTGACAGAGGCAGAGGTGCTCAGCAAATGTGGCTCATTTGTCCCTCTCTCTCCCCCACCATCGCCCCATCTCTGAAAGAGAGTGTGGAAAGGCTGACAGAGCCTGGGAGAAAACCAAATGTCAGCCTCCCCAGCTCACCTGCCATCGCCTCTGTCACCTCCTGGCCCCAGGGATGCATGAAGGGGGCTGGTCGCTCGTCCCAGCTCCCCCTGTCCTCCCCTGTTTGTCCACATGGAAGCGCAGCGTCAGACGGCCAGCGCTGAAGTCACACGGGCCTGGGTTTGAGTGCAGACTCTGCCACTTGTCAGCTCTGTGTCCTCAGACAAATTACCAAACCTCTCTGGAGTCTAGTTCCTTCATTGTGAAATAGGGGCATTGTAGGGTCAGCCCCTGGGGTTGTCGTGAAGGTTGTATGAGAAAGCGCATGCAAAACACCCCTCCTGGTGTCGGGCACCTTGTGAATGTGCAAACATATCACTGCTTTCTCCCCATTTCCACGTTTCCTGAACCTTGGAAGTTTTCCCAGGAGAAATAAGTCGCCCAAACTTTGCAGCCGACTTGAGCGAGGCCCTGGGTCAGCTCCCTGGCCTCAAGGACCTGAGAATGGGAGAAGCCGTGCCTCCCCCGGTGGAGACCATGGTGCTAGGTCCTCACCTCTCAGAGGCAGAACCGCTCTGAATGGCTTCTGTGAGCCATAAAGCCAGCCGCTGAGGCCCTCAGTTAGGAGTGGGGATAGGGCCGCACCCAGGCAGCGCCCGGGGTGGTGATGGCGGCCACCCAGGCGAGTGTTCCCCGCATCACATGTTCTCATGCAATGAGTTCGCCAAGTGCCCTGGCCTGGCCCCGAGGAGCCAGGGAACCTCAAGCAGTGGGGGCAGGAGCTGAGCAACCCTGCTGATACCCAGCAACAGAGACAGCAGGTGTGAGGGGTCGTGGCCGGGCCCATTCATCCCACCAACACCTACTGAGCACCTGCTGCACCTGCCGAGAGCCAAGGCCGCGCCAGGCATGAGGCACAGCTGTGAGCTCCCAGTGTTGCAGGAGGAGGCCCTGATGAAGGAGGACAGGGTGCTGGAGTGTGGAAACTGTTGGATTCCGAGTCAGGAGGCCTGTGGCCTGGTCCCAGTTCTGCCACTAACCATCTGGAAAGTCTTTGGCTTGTCCCTTAACCTAAAGCCTCAGCTCGCTTGGGTGTGAAATTGGCAAAAGAGACCTGTCCTTCCCTCCAGTGTCCCTCCATCTCTCCTCTACCCTCCCGCTTCCCTCCCTCCGTCTTCTCTCTACCCTGTACCCTCCCTGGTCCCCAGGGTTGTGTGAATATCTGATGAGAGGATATTGGAAAAAGTGCTGTGGAAAGCACAGTGGCTGTGCCCCCACAGAGGCACTGCCGGGGGCACAGTGACTTCAGACCCCTGTGCTTGGAAACACTCTTGGCTTTGGCCTCCTTGCCCTCTGACACCCTGGCAAGGAACAGCAGGCTGGAGGTGGCCTCGCTTGTTGGATGTGCTGCCACTGGCCTGTGGGGTCCCTTCCCTCTCCCACCCACTCAGTCATTAGTCCATCTATCCAGCAAATGCCAAGAGCCTGCCTTGTGCCCAGCACAGGGCCGGCCATTATGGAGACAAGAGAAGAGTCCCTCTCCTGTGACACCCTCCCCAGTCCCTCCAGCTCCACCTCCAAAACACACCCACAGCTTTCCCTCCACTTCTCTCCCTCTCTGCTGCTGCCACCTCCCTCCCAGCTCTGTCGTCTCTGGCCTGGATGCCCACAGCAGTGTCCTGACCGGTCTCCCTGCTCTCTCTCCACATGCAACCAGAAAGATCTTGTAAAAATATAAGCCAGCTCGATACCCTTCAATGAGACCACATCCCACTTGTCATGAAATCAGGCTCATTCCCTGATCTCCAGAGCCCCACGGCTCCGGCTCTCTGACATCTCCCACCCGGAGCTTGGCTGTGCAGAAGGGAGTCAGAAGGGGACATCTGAAGCAAGTCTGTGTGATGGTTGATAAGATGGCAAGGAAAGGGACATGGCAGGGGTGGTCAAAAAAGCCTGCATTTGGATCCTGCTCTACCCTGTGTTCGCTCTTGACCTTGGGCAAATTCCTTAGCTTCTCTGAGCCTCAATTTTCTCATCTGCAAAATGGAGACATAATGATAGACAACCTCTACCTCACAAAATTAAATGAGATCGTGCCTGAAAAGGCTGAGGATGGGATAGATGACACAGTGACAACTGCATTTTCTGAACCAAAACTCTGAATAGACCAGGCAACAGATTTTTTTGTTGTTTTCCTAAGTGTAAGAGGCAATATGGGAGAGGCTGTTAGGATCCTGAAATGTTGGCATTCATAGTTTTTTATTGGTGGGAGGGAGAAGGAGATCCGGAAAATTTAACATCAGGACGGTTCCAGAAAAATCTAGACCCCAGGGATAGGTTGTGTGCAAAGGGTGGAAAATGACCGGCGTCACCAGGGCCAGTTTCACAGGCCCGAGACTTGTAGTCACACAGGGCCCTGTGCTTTGTGTCATGTTCTCCTGTTGCTGTCTTGAGATTCTTAATCATTTTTTAATAAGAGAACCGCATTTTCACTTTGCACCAGATATGGTAGCTGGTCCTGAGTGTCCCGTTCTGCCCTGAGAAGACTGTGATTTGGAGATGAGAGGGATGGGGAAGCTGTTCCTGCAGGGAGGTGGGGATTGCAGAGAAATGGCAGGTGGGGCAGGGAGCAGAGATGGCTGCTGAAACCAGACCTCACCTCTCTCTCATTTTTTTCTGAGAGCCGCCACTACACGCAGGCCACAGGCCCACAGGGGCTGCCTTGGAGAGCAGTGTTACTTAACTCTGTCACCCTCAAGCCTTGATGGGGCACCTGCTGCATGCCTGGCTTCGGGCTGTGCATTGTGGGTACAGAAAGGCCACAGGGAACTTACTCTCTGTATCTGGAGACCCCGGGGCAGCAGCAGAAGTAGGGAAGACACAGTACAGTGCGGGGTGTGGCGAGAGCATCAGAACACGCCCCGGATATTAGGGGCTCCTACTGGGGGCGCTAACGAGACCTGTTTCATAGGTTGTTAGGAGGGTCAAGTGGAAAATGCATGCGGAGCTCCATCACGGGGCTCACAATAGATTTGAAAGGAATAACTCTTCTGACTTGCAGAGGAGGTGGATGAGGTGGGAGGGGCTCAGACCCCAGAGTGAGTCAGCATTTGCATCCAGGCTCTGCCTCCTATTAGCTGGGGGAACTTAAGCCAGTCATTATACCTTCGCTGAGACTCAGTTGCTTTCTCTGCAAAATGGGGTTGTTAGCAATGTCTACTCTGCAGATCTGCTGGCAGAAGTTGAGATAAAACATGTGAGAGCTTGGCGAGGAGCTGTAATAAAGTGTTCGTGCGTGGTAGTTATTCTCATTTGCTAACTCTAAGAATACGATGCACATGGGGACAGGGAAGGGGACCCAGAGTGAGGATGGGTCTCGGAGGAGGCGAGTCTTTGGCTCTTACTTCCCCAGGGATTCCCTGCCCACTTCTCTCCTAGCCCCTATACCAAATCATGTGCAAGGAAAAGAACATGGATCCCCCAAGACTCCCTGAGGACATTTCAGGACACCCAGGCTCCCTTCCAGGGGCTGGATGATCCGGCCAAGGCCGTGTCACCAGCTCATCATTCACATGCGGTGGGGGAGGATGCCCCACGCTCGCTTCCGGCTCCTTGCTCTGAAAAGCCCGGATAACAAGTGCACATTGACGGCCCAGGTTCCCCAGGGCCAGCGCGCTGTTCCCAGCACGCATCTGAGCCCTCGCCTGAGACATTTTCTCGCTTCAGCAGTTTGGCATGTCATACAAAGGGGCTCTGATTTTTCCTGATGTCCAACTCTTCTTGCATGAAAAATGGCTTTGGTTGTCTTTCTGGCCATGGATTTCTGAGTGAGTCAAGGCCAGATGCCTGGTAGGTGGAGAGTCCCCATTTGCTTAACTGTTTGGAGGGTCTCCCTTCTTCTGCCTTGGTGGCCCCTATGGCCCCTAGCCTGTGGCCCTGCCTGCTGGCCTCTAGCCTGTTACTCGCCCTCATGCAGTGGCTGACTTTGATGTGTCCCAAGGGTACCTCTGGGTTGCTGCCACTCCACACACCCCCATCACCACACCCACCTGACCAACCCGTGCGGGACCCCCTTATATGAGCATCCTCTGAAACCCAAGTCAGTTTTTCCCCCCTCCCCAGTGCCTTCTCTCCTTCCTGTCTTTCCTCCTTCTCTCCTTTCTTTCTTACTTTATTTCTGATTATTTCTTCTCCTCTTCCTTTCTCATCTGCCTTATTTAAACCACGCAAGCCCTCTCCTGCTCCCTGATCAAGACAGTCTTTTGAAAGTTCTTGAAGCATTTCCTAGATAAAAATGTATTATTTTAACTCTGTGATTATTAGGAGGGTTATTAAACATGGGGAGAAGTCTATTAAATAGCAAACTGAGTGAGTCAAAAACCCACAGATGTGGAACCTTTAAAGATCATCTGGTATGAAATAGATGTGACTGTGGTGGTGGCTTTTTTATTAGCCTGGAAAAAAAAATATTGGAAGGAAATTCACCGAAATATTAAAGTGGTGCTCATGGGAACTAGGAGTGATTTATTTTATCTCCTTCTATCTTTTAAAAATTTTCTATTGTGTTGAGAGAGAAAATATATAAACCTGATATTTGAATGAAAGAACATCAGGCCCAGTCTCCAAACACAAGAGTGTATGTGTGTGTTCATTCAGCATCGACAGTATTTGTTCTCTTTATTCTGAAACGCATCCAGGAACACGCTTCCAGACACCAGGCCTGTGACTTCTTGCCAGCGTTTTATTACAGGCCACCCTGGACTTATAACCAAATTGATTCCTGGATCAAAGCCTTTGAGAGCCATCCATGGCTGAATCTTTATTTCCTGTAAGCGCAATTTACACATTAGGTTTCCATCCCTAGAAATCTATCTCATACCATAAAAATGCCAAAACTGACCACTAAAGTAAGTGAAAAGAAAGTAAATCCCAGATATATGCTCTTACAAACTTTTATCACATATGTAAAACGAGGTACTTAATAGAAGAGCTGTGTCGTGTGTTGTTCTCTAGGGAGAATTTTTCTGCCTGAGCCAGACTGGCCAGGATTTCTTAAAATATGAATCCAATGAAGTTTGAACAGAAGATGCTCACTTTTTTTTTTTTTTTTCTGGGAAATCTCCCTGCGGCCTGTTTAAGCATGCTTCATTGCACCAAAAATCCTCAAACTCTTTAAAATAAAGGGTTCTTTGGTCTCAAAAAATTTCCCTCGCCAATTCCATTTGTGTAAAGTCTTTAGGAAAGTCTTTGCATGGGGAGTATGGGAGGAGGAGCCTCGTCTGCTGTGACTTGTGCTGCCACTGAAACGAGTCCCTGCTCTGTCGACCCTTCAAGTGCAGGTCGATGTGGAGGTATCAGCTTCCCTGTAGGACCTTGTTGCCAGGACCTTGTGCTCAGAATTCTGCTTTTAGCTGTTAGCAGGAATCTCAGTTAAGATAAAAATATGAGTGAATGTTTATGGGGGAAGACAGGGAGGTCACAAGTCCAGCAGTCTCCAGCTGAGATTTCCAGGATTTGAGCCTCCCATGGTAATGTCTATTTCTTTCTTCTATGCAGTCTTTCCTGGAGCTGAAAACAAAACACTCATCTTCGCCCTTCAAAGCCCTTCATATTCTCGGAAGCGGTGTTTATGTCCTCTTTCCGCCTTCCCGTCTCTAGAGGAAAGGGAAGGAAACTTACCTGGGTTTTTGGTTTTTGGTTTTAAACCTGATTGCTTTCTCCAGAACGTTTCTGGCTTGAAATCAACCAGCCTTAGGGGAGGGCCTGCTGCTGTGCAAAGCATGAGAAGGTGCTGGGGTCCAGAGACCTGCAGGAGACCGTCCCCACTTATCAGAGGTGGGTTGTTGCCTTGCCTGCGAGCGGGAAGGTGCCCAGGCTAGCCCTGCACGGCCATCACGGTGGCCTGTTCCCTGCCCGCGTAGCTGCTTCTCCATCTGACACTGTCCTGCTCACTTCTCTGTTTAGGATCCATAATTATGAAGAGTTTAAAAAATAAGAGCAAATATCTATTGAGCACTCACAGGATACCAACCACAATATGTATTATCTTGAAAACTTTCCGTATGTTATCTCATTTTATCCTCATAGCATCTAGCGTTTATACTATTTAATTAATTCTTTAACTATGATTTAATCAGGTATATTATACAAACGTTCCTCATGGACGATGGTTCAACTTATGATTTTTTGACTTTGCAATGGGTTTATCGGACGTAACCCCATCCTAATTCAGGGAGCATCTGGACTTACGTAATTATGTAGCCCCGTGGTAAGTTGAGGAACATCTGTGTGCAGAAAGAGAACTAACACTGCGATCCTTACTATGTGCCGGGAACTGCCCCAAGCACTTTATATATATTAACTTAGTTAATAATCCTCAGCCACCCTGTGAGGCAGGTACTATCGCTACTTCCATTGTACAGATGGGGAAACCAAGGCACAAAGGGGTTAAATAATTTGCCTAAGGCCCCAGAGCCAGTAAGTGGGAAGTTATGATTCAAACCCAGGCTGTCTGTCTTCAGATTCCGTTCTCCTCATTCAGCTATGCCATTTCCCAGTTGATACCAGTGGTAGCTGCGATTTACAAAAATCTATGTGTAGGCACTTTGCAGAGTTGGCGTCGTCCTTATGATGCAGCACAGGTAATACCTCCCTTGTGGGAGACTAACCGGCCTGTGACACAAGCCAGCATTTGCACCCAGGTCTCTGACACCAAAGCTCATTCCCGGCTCTTTCTCCAGCCCCAGGCTAAAAACCGTCATGTGCTCCTGCGCATGGGGGAAGAAAAGAGGCTGTGGGGTGGCTCAGTGTCCTGTAAACTTTCCAAACAGCCCACAGTGACCCCAGGAACCCAGGTGCCACCGAGCAGGCTATGGGTGCTGGAAGAGGAGTTGGAAGTGAAGAGAGCAGCCTCCACCCCCACCCCACAGGTGCGTCCCAGTGGTTGCCGGATGCTGGCTGTGGGCCAGGCTGGCATGGCAGGCTTCTCGGAGGTGGTGGGCAGAGCGTCGTGACCAGAACAGCGCACGATGCCGGGCCCTGAGTCTGACTCATGCAGCCTGGAGAGGGCGGCTCGCAGCAAAGCAAATGAAAATCACTCTGCCAAAGACAACTCCTTTAAGAAGACATTCACTGTGTGCTCCAAACCCCCGGAACCCATGTTTTGCAGGGGAGGCCACCCGCCAGCACGCTTTCACACCCAGATTCTGACTGTTGGCATTCACGTGGTAACTCCCAGCTCACTCAAAGCAGATAGAAAGGCAGAGTCTGATCATACTGTATGCTTCCATTCATGTCAAGTTCACACGCTGGCAGAGCTAATCGAGGGTGATGGAAGTCACAAAGTGGCTCCCTTTGTGGGATATTGACTGGCAGCCAGAAGCCTCCAGGGTGTGTGCATGTTCTCTGTCATGATCTGGGCGCTGGTTGCGTGGATGTAGACACGTGTTCACTGAGCTGCACTCTTAGGATTACTCTCTGTATGTTATCCTCAATAAAAATTAAAAACAAATATAGGTCTGGGGTGACCAAGACTCCAAGGTGGCCTGCCACCAGCCCTCGCCTGCCCTCATCGATCCCCAACTGCTGGACTGTGTTTTCTTCAATCCTAGTCAATCCAGCTAATTCTCATTGGGAATGTGTGCACCTAGCCCGGTGCTACATTCCAGAGACTCAAGGATTCATTCATTCATTCATTCATTCAACAATTATTTTTTGCACCCAGCCTCTTGGGAACACTGTTTGACCTCCTAGAAGGAAAAAGATATTTCTATATCTGTGAATTCTGTGACTCAGAGCCATTCAGAATGACACGACCTCCCGCTTGCTCATGCCTGGAGAACCCTGTGGGAAGGGGGTTCTGCCAGCCTCACAAGGCGAAGCAGCAGAGGTGGAGTTTGACTTGAAGTTACCTTCTAGACCGTGTCCGCCCCCAGGTTGCCCCTGGTCAATAGGCTGGGAGTTTGTGCTGGGCACGAGCTGAGCACCCATTCCTCCCTCACCCCAGCCTCATCCATAGGAAATGCCCCACTAAGCCAAGCACGCCTGCTGAACGGAGGCCAGTCCAAAGGGTGGCAGAGGCTTGATGTGTTTTGCGTGAGGAAGGGCTGGCCCAAGGGCAAAGAATGACCTTTCTCCTCTGAGACTGCCCTCTCTCAGCCCGGGCAACTGTGATTTGGAGAGACTGTGGGTACCCTGCCCTGGGGACTCCCACCACCAGCCCTGCCCTCATCCTGCCCCGTCTGTCCCCACCTCCCCACCAGTATTCTTCTAGACCATTCAAATTCAGTAAGTGTTCATTGAGAATATGAAAACCAGACCACACACTGAGTCCTGAAAAGATTTCATTCAGCAAGTATATATTGAGTGCCTGCTACTGACCAAGCAGCGTTCGAGGTGGTGGGGAAAGTTCTCTTCTCAGCAGCGAATAACACAGACAGGAATTCATGTAATGATGATATTGTCTAGAGGGACGAACAGTAAGCAAGGAAAGTAGGGGGTCTTGGGTGAGGCTGTGATGTTAGCGTGGCCAGGGAAGGCCTCGCTGGGAGGGTGGCATTTGATAGACCAGAAGGAGGTGAGAGAGTGATTTGGGGGGAGGTCTCACGGACGGTTGCTTCAGGCAGAGGGGACAGCCAGTGCCACAGCCCTGTGCGAGCCTGTCTGCCATGTTCCAGGAACAGACAAGAAGCCAGAGTGGCTGGAGCAGGGAGCGTTGCGGGGAGAGGAGCATGAAATATGGGTCAGAGAGGGGACCGCAGCCATTGCGAAGGACTTGGCCTTTGCCTCTGAAGCAGAAGCCACTGGAGGGCTTAGAGCAGAGGCCTGAGGTGCTCTCACCCGAGTTCCAACAGCACCCTCCAGCCACCTTGTTGAATAGGGTGGGGCCTACCCTTGGGTGGCTCCTAAGCAGGTGGGACTCTGCCGGGATCCTTGGTTAAGAGAAACTTGTTGCGGTGCCGTGGTGCTCTCGGCCCGGCCTCTATCTGCCAGGGGAAGTCAGGGTGGGCTTCCCAGAGGAGGCGGTGTCTGCCCTGCGTCGTGCAGAATACGTAGGAGTTCCCCAGGCAGGAGAACTGAGCGTTCAGAGGCACATGTCCTCACTCGTTCATTCATTCGCACATTCCTACACTTACCTGTTCATTCTTTATTCACTCGGCAGACATTTCATGGAGCACCCGGGTGAAAAATAGAATCGTGTCTTGTTCCTCAAAGAAACCAGGTCCAAGAGGGAGAGCGGGGACAGAAGGACAGCCAGCTGTTACAGTTCCATGCAGAAATATGACATGTATATCCAAAGAGCCACTGTGGCACAGAGTGGGAGAGGAAGGCCCTGAGGCGTGGGGTGTGGGGACAGAAGGACAGCCAGCTGTTACAGTTCCATGCAGAAATATGACATGTATATCCAAAGAGCCACCGTGGCACAGAGTGGGAGAGGGAGGCCCTGAGGCGTGGGGTGTGGGGATGGCAGTCTTCTAGATGGCAGGTCACAGGAGCCAGGTTAGAAAGGTGAATGTGAGTTTGTTAAGAAAACAGGAAGGAGAAGTGGGCCCTGGACAGACCACAGGCAAAGGGATGAAGCGTTGGGGCCTGCTGTCGGGCCTTCCATATTATCCCGCACCCGATGCGTCCTGGCCCTGAGCGAGCCCTGGGGATGCACGAACACAGGGCGTGTTCTGGGAATGCCTAAGACGTGTGATACTGTCAAAGCCCAATGTGAGAGGGGCGCAGGAGCTGGGGATGGGGAGGAAGGCAGGGCTGGAAACTGAGGGAACCTGCCCTCCTTCACGCCATGCTAAGTAAGGGGACTGCATCTGACCATTGTGGCCAAGAGTTGCTGGTTGAGGCTTTCACCATGGGACATCCTGGGCCAACTGTGTTTTGAGAGCTCACTGTGGCCCTCCTATGCAGGATGGAGCTCAGGGAGCAAGGCTAGAGGCAGGCAGAACTGTTAGGAAAACACTGCAAAAGTCCAGACCAGGGGTCTGACTTGAGATGACGGGATGGAGGGGAGAGGGTGGGTTGGAGACCCATCTTGGAGATAGACTGGATGCGGGGATGTGGGAGGAGAACCCACACAGGGTGCCACTGCTTATGACAGGGGACCTGGGAGGAGCTGAGCATTTACAAGGGGAGCTGCAGGGTGCAGCTCCAGGGCGAGTGCGTGTGCTGGGAGCGTTTTGAGAGCTCACTGTGGCCCTCCTATGCAGGATGGAGCTCAGGGAGCAAGGCTAGAGGCAGGCAGAACTGTTAGGAAAACACTGCAAAAGTCCAGACCAGGGGTCTGACTTGAGATGACGGGATGGAGGGGAGAGGGTGGGTTGGAGACCCATCTTGGAGATAGACTGGATGCGGGGATGTGGGAGGAGAACCCACACAGGGTGCCACTGCTCATGACAGGGGACCTGGGAGGAGCTGAGCATTTACAAGGGGAGCTGCAGGGTGCAGCTCCAGGGCGAGTGCGTGTGCTGGGAGTAGGGCCTGACTGCCCCGGTCTGATGGCGGCAGACCGTATGATGCCCTCGTGTCTTAATGAATTTCTTCCTTATTAAACCATCCCCACTTTACAGATGAGGAAACAGAGGCTCAACGAGTTACAGTAGCTCTCCCAAGTGTCAGAA